>NC_143042.1:51522500-51557500 GCF_057628025.1 Oncorhynchus mykiss | reverse complement strand
AGAAATAATTCAAACACCCAGCTACAGTACATTGTAGAAACGAAATCCAAATAAAATGATATTATTTTATAGTAATACAATTGCTCAGAGAAATAGATTCATCTATTTTTTTTCCTCAAAAAGGTGGGGATCAAAATTATTGACACCCCTAAAGATTCCTATAGATAAAGTAGTTAAAAGTGTAGTATTTGGTGCCATATTCACAGCACGCAATGACTACATCAAGCTGGTGACTCTACAAACTGGTGGATGCATTTGCTGTTTGTTTTAGTTGTATTTCTGGGGAATAATGTATCGTGTCATTCTCAGAGTCACTTTTATTGTAAATAAGAAATAAATGTGTTTCTAAACACGTATTTGGATTTATGCGGATGCTACCATGGTTACAAATTATCCTGAATGATTTAATTATAATGATGAGTGTGAATGTTACAGAGGGTCAATGATCATACCCCCATGACATGCTAACCTCTCACCAGTACCAATAACAGGGGAGGTTAGCATGTAATATCATACCCCCATGACACGCTAACCTCTCACCATTACCAATAACAGGGGAGGTTAGCATGTAATATCATACCCCCATGACACGCTAACCTCTCACCATTACCAATAACAGGGGAGGTTAGCATGTAATATCATACCCCCATGACACGCTAACCTCTCACCAGTACCAATAACAGGGGAGGTTAGCATGTAATATCATACCCCCATGACACGCTAACCTCTCACCAGTACCAATAACAAGGGAGGTTAGCATGTAATATCATACTCCCATGACACGCTAACCTCTCACCATTACCAGTAACAAGGGAGGTTAGCATGTAATATCATACCCCCATGACACGCTAACCTCTCACCATTACCAATAACAGGGGAGGTTAGCATGTAATATCATACCCCCATGACACGCTAACCTCTCACCATTACCAATAACAAGGGAGGTTAGCATGTCTTGGGTGAAAAAAAATAGGGTAATAATCTCTTCCCCAAATCAAACTCATATCAAATTGTATTGGTCACATACACATATTTAGCAGATGTTATTGCCGGTGTAGTGAAATGCTTGTGTTCCTAACTCCAACAGTAGTATCTAACAATTCACAACAATACACACACCTGAAAGTAAAATAATGGAATTTGTTTTTTACCAAGGGTGTCAATAATTTAGGACCCCACACTACTGTATATAATAGTACCAGTCAATAGTTTGGATACACCTACAGTACTCATTCAAGGGTTTTTCTTTATTTTTTACTATTTTCTACATGAGAGAGAATACAATAAAGTGATTAATGAAACTAATGATCTACTTAAGTTGCCATAGTGTTCTGATCTCAGTGTCCATCTCGTATTGCATAGTTAGAGTTAAGTTGCCATAGTGTTCTGATCTCAGTGTCCATCCCGTATTGCATAGTTTGAGTTAAGTTGCCAAAGTGTTCTGATCTCAGTGTCCATCCCGTATTGCATAGTTAGAGTTAAGTTGCCATAGTGTTCTGATCTCAGTGTCCATCCCGTATTGCAAGATGTTTATTCACTCTGCCAGAGTTGTTGAAAAAGCGCTTTGGTGATGAAATTTCACTTCTTTATGTTATAAAAAAAAAATTTTTTACCAAGGCAAATATGATTCTTCATGTTCTGAATTGTTCAGTGGAGTCTTTCTCTAACATATCGTCAACATTAAATTCAAAAAGTCAGATTTTGTTACTTTATACATCCGATACCAAGCAAGGAGCTCTGTTGACAAGAAGTGGTGCCACATTCTCGCTGCAACTTCTGAGGGTTGACAAGTTGTGGTGGTTATCTGCAAAGATGTTTCTGCGAGTCGCAAAAACGGTAAATTAGCGTGACACAAGCAGAATTACGTGTAAAAGGCTTTGATAATTAAAGCTTGCGGTTACGCTCCGTTGACATTTCACAGAGATAAGCTTGTTATTGTGAGAAAAATTTGAAGAAGAATGCTCATTTCACATTAATATGAAGAGCGTATACTAACATATGAAAATACTACATGTCGTGCCTCAAAATCGATATCTATCTTACCTCTATCTTACCTCTATCTTACCTCTATCTTACCTCTATATTGTTTTATGTCCTACGGATTCGAGAAGAAATATGACGAGTTCAACAGCCTGTCAATTAGCCTTAACTCTCACACAGCAACCAGTCTAGCTGACTCAATGCTATTTTCCACATTTATTTTTATTTTATTTTTTTTACCACTTTTAATCTCTTGCCTACGTTGATTTAGTCACCCAATTTTGGCCATCCTACAAGGGTAAAAAACTCCAATAACTTTGATGTTTGGACTATTGGTTTTCGTAGAAAAGCGTCTACACGACTCGCATATTATTGTACCCAATGGTCAAAAGATGTGTTTTTATTGGTTGTTTCAGAACAAGATAAGTACATCGTCAACATATTGGATTCAGTATTTGTGACAGGGGTGTAGTTTGTAAAACTGTGTTTTATTCTTCCAAAATTGTCACTGGCCAACAAGGAAATTAAACAAGTAGTGCAAGGGAAATTGGAGTGAACCAGGCTTTTTTGCATGAGTACCAGCCCCTGATTCATTAAAGATAGAATCACTCCAATGATAACCATTAGCAAAACCAGAACTATGCGCACTCTCTCTCTCTCTCTCTCTCTCTCTCTCTCTACAACACAGCACATATTGGAAAATAATAATTCACATCGTCTTGTAAGCGAGGTCACAGTTGATTTCCAGGCCTTTAATACACAGTATTGCTGTGTGATAATGTGGACTGTTGTTACCGTAAGACATTTTATTTTTTATTTCTCAGAAGAATGAAGAAGCTAAGCATATCAAGCACTTTTTTTTTTTACAGGCTTGAATCCCAATACTAATTACAGGCCTACAAGGCCGCAGAGTTAGCTTCCTTATCCCAGAAGCATAAAATATAATAACATTTCCTCAGCGAGAGCCGAGAGGTGGATAAAGGGATTTTGATGTGTTGGTTGCATTTACCTGATAACACTGTTTTATTAAATAAAGTCTTCTCAAGTCAATAACAATCTCCGAAGCTTCTGGGTTGTTGTGTGTTTTTTTACCGCAGGTTACTGGAAACAGAGCTAAATTCCTTGCCCTTGAAACTCTGCCAAACACAACATCAGCACATAATTTGCCACCAGAGAGTGTGTGGAGATTAATTGTTTTGCCTGTTTACCTCCATATATTATTGAGAGTTTCTAGCCTAGCGGTTAAGACCGTTGGTCCAGTGACCAAAATGTCGCTGCTTCAAATCCCCGAAGCCGACTAGGTGAAAAATCTGTCGACGTGCCCTCGAGCAAGGCACTTAACCCTAAATGCTCCTGTAAGGCGCCCTGGATGAAAGCTGAATGCTTAATGACTTCATTGTAAATGTTTTAAGCGCAGTGTTACCTGTGAGTTTATATGATCTTCTTACAATGCTTGACAGTAAAGCAGATCGGATTGTTCTAAAATACAGTGGAGCTTGTGGCCAATATGAAACTGAATAAAGAGAAGAGAAGGAGAGAGGAGGAGAGAGAAGGAGAGAGAAGGAGAGAGAAGGAGAGAGAAGGAGAGAGAAGGAGAGGGAAGGAGAGGGAAGGAGAGAGAAGGAGAGGGAAGGAGAGAGAAGGAGAGAGAAGGAGAGAGAAGGAGAGGGAAGGAGAGAGAAGGAGAGAGAAGGAGAGAGAAGGAGAGAGAAGGAGAGAGAAGGAGATTCATGGGTGCGAAAATAATAGGCATGTAGTAGGACATCCAAGTTGTGCTGTGTACTGTGTGTGTGTGTGGAGGAGGAAGGTGTATGGAGAAGGGACATCCAAGTTGTGCTGTGTACTGTGTGTGTGTGTGGAGGAGGAAGGTGTATGGAGAAGGGACATCCAAGTTGTGCTGTGTACTGTGTGTGTGTGTGTGTGGAGGAGGAAGGTGTATGAAGAAGGGACATCCAAGTTGTACTGTGTACTGTGTGTGTGTGTGTGTGTGTGTGTGGAGGAGGAAGGTGTATGAAGAAGGGACATCCAAGTTGTACTGTGTACTGTGTGTGTGTGTGGAGGAGGAAGGTGTATGGAGAAGGGACATCCAAGTTGTGCTGTGTACTGTGTGTGTGTGTGGAGGAGGAAGGTGTATGGAGAAGGGACATCCAAGTTGTGCTGTGTACTGTGTGTGTGTGTGGAGGAGGAAGGTGTATGGAGAAGGGTGTGTAGAATAATACAAACCAGTGCGATCTGATTTGGCACCACCCAGGCCAGCACATTGTGACAGCTGACGACCCGTGACACCCAGGCTTCAAGCCCCAGTTCCCCCTTACTGAGCGAACCTCACGCAGGTACATCAATAAGACAACGACCAAATGCATACAGTAGTGTCGGCTACACAGCAACAGGAACATGTTACTTACTCTAGTGTGAAGCATTTATGGTAGCCGTCACAATCACTCGCTTAGATTTTTCCCTCTCTTTCTGTCTCGTTCCCCCTGTTTTCTGTTGTCCGAGCAGATCTGCATGGTGTGTAGCTTTGTTTACGACGACTGCTTCTAGAAGGAACACTTTCCCTCCCATATAGCGAGGAATACGCTATACGTGCAGTGTGGCTATGCTTTGTTTCAGAGTTGTTTCAGCGTTGTTTCAGTGTTGTTTCAGAGTTGTTTCAGCGTTGTTTCAGCATTGTTTCAGCGTTGTTTCAGCGTTGTTTCAGCGTTGTTTCAGAGTTGTTTCAGCTTTGTTTCAGAGTTGTTTCAGCGTTGTTTCAGCGTTGTTTCAGAGTTGTTTCAGCGTTGTTTCAGCATTGTTTCAGCGTTGTTTCAGCGTTGTTTCAGCGTTGTTTCAGAGTTGTTTCAGCGTTGTTTCAGCGTTGTTTCAGAGTTGTTTCAGCGTTGTTTCAGCGTTGTTTCAGAGTTGTTTCAGCGTTGTTTCAGCGTTGTTTCAGAGTTGTTTCAGAGTTGTTTCAGCTTTGTTTCAGCGTTGTTTCAGCGTTGTTTCAGAGTTGTTTCAGAGTTGTTTCAGCTTTGTTTCAGCGTTGTTTCAGCGTTGTTTCAGAGTTGTTTCAGAGTTGTTTCAGCGTTGTTTCAGCGTTGTTTCAGCGTTGTTTCAGCGTTGTTTCAGAGTTGTTTCAGAGTTGTTTCAGCGTTGTTTCAGCGTTGTTTCAGCGTTGTTTCAGCGTTGTTTCAGAGTTGTTTCAGCGTTGTTTCAGCGTTGTTTCAGAGTTGTTTCAGCGTTGTTTCAGCGTTGTTTCAGCGTTGTTTCAGAGTTGTTTCAGCGTTGTTTTAGCGTTGTTTCAGAGTTTCAGCGTTGTTTCAGCGTTGTTTCAGAGTTGTTTCAGCGTTGTTTCAGCGTTGTTTCAGCGTTGTTTCAGCGTTGTTTCAGCGTTGTTTCAGAGTTGTTTCAGCGTTGTTTCAGCGTTGTTTCAGCGTTGTTTCAGCGTTGTTTCAGAGTTGTTTCAGCGTTGTTTCAGAGTTGTTTCAGTGTTGTTTCAGCGTTGTTTCAGCGTTGTTTCAGCGTTGTTTCAGCGTTGTTTCAGAGTTGTTTCAGCGTTGTTTCAGCGTTGTTTCAGCGTTGTTTCAGCGTTGTTTCAGCGGTGTTTCAGCGTTGTTTCAGCGTTGTTTCAGCGTTGTTTCAGCGTTGTTTCAGCGTTGTTTCAGAGTTGTTTCAGTGTTGTTTCAGCGTTGTTTCAGCGTTGTTTCAGTGTTGTTTCAGCGTTGTTTCAGCGTTGTTTCAGAGTTGTTTCAGCGTTGTTTCAGCGTTGTTTCAGCGTTGTTTCAGCGTTGTTTCAGTGTTGTTTCAGCGTTGTTTCAGTGTTGTTTCAGCGTTGTTTCAGCGTTGTTTCAGAGTTGTTTCAGCATTGTTTCAGAGTTGTTTCAGCGTTGTTTCAGCGTTGTTTCAGCGTTGTTTCAGAGTTGTTTCAGCGTTGTTTCAGCGGTGTTTCAGAGTTGTTTCAGCGTTGTTTCAGCTTTGTTTCAGAGTTGTTTCAGCGTTGTTCTCTTTTTCTCAGCTGTTTCCACACATGTAGAAGGTGAGGAGAGGATCCAAGTGCTCTTGATGGTGGAGGGTGGAAGGTATGTGTATCTGTGGTTTGTTTGATTCCAGGCTGCTTTGCAGGTTTGACACTGTGTGTTCTGATGTGTGTATTTTCCATTACAGTGTTTTCCCTATACTCATTTAGCAATGTGGCGGGCTGCTGCTGCTAAATCGTGTACGCCACTTTAAAAAAAAAAAAGACAAAAATAAATATATATACAGTATATTTTTAGTGTGAATTTAAACTACTAAAAGCATATTTAAAGTATGTAGACAAGATAGGGGGTATTTGTTTTATTAGATCTTTGAGAACTAACAAACACCAGAATAAAATCTTGACAGTCAGGGAGAATCTAAATTCCTAAAATGTCATGACATGAGGTCCACATTGGTTGTCTGGGTCACTAAGATAGCATAATTTCCTGTGTAGAATTGCATGAAATTAACTTTAAAAATAGATTTTCTTTCTCTTGGCCCTATGACAGAATGTGTATCATTGCATGAAACTAGCTTTAAAACAAACATTTTCTCTCCGCCCCATGGCATAACATTTAAAATTGCATGAAATCAGCTTTTAAACAGCAACATTTTCTCTCTGCGGCCAAGACGAGGGCCTCAAAATGTTGGGGTCCGGAGACTGCGCCATTAGCCACGCCCACTAACTTTGCCACCTCTGCTGAAAAAAATTGTAGGGGAAACACTGCATTGTTTGTGTTTGAAAATTAAATAGTAGGTTATTAGAGATCTGTCAGTGTCTATTTTCCTAAAAATGCTGTATGGTATCTCTGAGACATTTTTAGTTTGTCTGACTTTTTTTCTGCTTTCGTACAGAACTGTGTACATCCATGGTTTCAACAAAGTGGACTTTGCGCTTTGGCACTCTGCGATCAAATTGGCCTCTGGTACGGACGGCAGGGCTCTAAGCAACCAGCAGCTGAGTAAAAAGGGCGTCCCCATCGTTGTCGACAGCTGCATAGCTTTTGTCACCCAGTATGGTGAGCATCTGGTCTCCCATTCAGGGACTGAGCAGGACCGACCCTACTTAGCTTCAGAGGCAAGCCAGCAGTTGGATGCAGGGTGGTATGCTGCTGGCTGAATACATGAGGGTTTGAGGACTTGTTTTCATGCTGTCTCTCTCTCTCTCTCACTCCCTCTCCCTTCCTCCTTCCCTTACCTTTTCTCCCACTCCTCTAGGTCTGTGTCATCAGGGGATCTACAGTGTTAGTGGGGACCCGGGCCGTGTATCCCTGCTCCTGGGGGCCTTCAGGCAGGACGCCCGCAACGTGAAGCTCCATGTCCTGGAGCACCAGCTGGAGGACGTCACTGACACCCTGAAGACCTTTCTGTCCCAGGCCGAGGACGCCTTGCTGACCAAGGAGCTCTACCCCTACTGGTTGTCTGCACTAGGTGTGTAGAGGCACAGATTACCTTTGATTGTTTAGTATTGATGTAGAAATTATGCATATTTGTATACCATTTGGGTCATTACGGGTCATTTGCATTGGGTCAGTGCATCATCTCCAATAGCTTTCAATTAGGATTTTAGCTGCAGATTTGAATACAACATTCTAGGTATTGGGAGGCACAGTAACTTTACACTAGTGGAAAGGTATTAATTATGGCCAACTTGTTTGAACATTAACTAAATAATTGTGTTATTTTAGCTTTTTTTATATTTGTGGGTCTTTTGTTTTAATCAATGGCCTCCTTGTAGATGAGGAGGATGAGAAAAGGAGAGTGGAGAAGTACTCTAGATTTATCCAGAGTCTTCCCAAGATCAACAGATCCACCCTGACTGCTCTGCTGCAACATCTCTACAGGTGAGGCTGCACACACACACACACACACACACACACACACACACACACAAACACACAGACAGACAGACACAGACAGAGACAGACAGAGACAGACAGAGACAGACAGACAGACAGACAGACAGACAGACAGACAGACAGACAGACAGACAGACAGACAGACAGACAGACAGACAGACAGACAGACAGACAGACAGAGACAGACAGACAGAGACAGACACAGACAGACAGACAGACAGACAGACAGACAGACAGACAGACAGACAGACAGACAGACAGACAGACAGACAGACAGACAGACAGACAGACAGACAGACAGAAAGAAAGAAAGAAAGAACAGTGTGTGGACAAACTGCAAAAATCCTCCGGTCAAAGCTACCCTACACTCATCATGTCACTGTTCCTTTCACTGTATTGCACTGTAGACACATTTTCAGACAAGTATTTCACTATAACAAGCACTTACGAACATGTAGGTCAAGTAGTTTGTCTGAAAAGGAGAGCCTGAATATTATACTATACTCTGAGTGTACAAAACATAAGAAACACCTTCCTAATTTTGAGTTGCGCCCCCCTTTTACACTCAGAACAGCCTCAATACGTCGGGGCATGGACGACAAGGTGTTGAAAGCGTTCCACAGGGATGCTGGCCCATATTGACTGCAATGCTTGCCACAGTTGTGTCAAGTTGTTTGGATGTCCTTTGGGTGGTGGACCGTTCTTGATACACATGGGAAACATACCTCGTTCAAAGGCACAATCACCCTCCGAATACACAATCCACGTCTCAATTGTCTCAAGGTTTAAAAAAGCCTTCTTTAAACATGTCTCCTCCCCCTTTGTCTACACTGATTTGAAGTGGATTAAACAAGTGACATCAATAAGGGATCAATGCTTTCACCTGGATCCACCCGGTCAGTATGTCATAGAAAGAGCAGTTGTTCTTAATGTTTTGTATACTCAGAGTATCTTTCACCTGGATCCACCCGGTCAGTATGTCATAGAAAGAGCAGTTGTTCTTAATGTTTTGTATACTCAGAGTATCTTTCACTTCAATCAATCAATCAATCAAATGTATTTATTTAGCCCTTTTTACATCAGCCGATGTCACAAAGTGCTGTACAGAAACCCAGCCTAAAACCCCAAACAGCAAGCAAGCAATGCAGATGTAGAAGCACGGTGGCTAGGAAAAACTCCGTAGAAAGGCTGGAATCTAGGAAGAAACCTAGAGAGGAACCAGGCTCTGAGGGATGGCCAGTCCTCTTCTGGCCGTGCAGGGTGGAGATTATAACAGAACATGGTCAAGATGTTCAAACGTTCATCGATGACCAGCAGGGTCAGATAATAATAATCACAGTGGTTGTAGAGGGTGCAACAGGTCAGCGCCTCAGGAGTAAATGTCAGTTGGCTTTTTATAGCCGATCATTCAGAGTTAGAGACAGCAGGTGCGGTAGAGAGAGAGAGTCAAAAACAGCAGGTCTGGGACAAGGTAGCACGTCCGGTGAATAGGTCAGGGTTCCATAGCCTAAGGCAGAACAGTTGAAACTGGAGCAGCAGCATGATGCGGTGGACTGGGGACAGCAAGGAGTCATCAGGCCAGGTAGTCCCTAGGCATAGTCCTGAGGCATAGTCCTAGGGCTCAGCAGGTCCACCCTGAGACAAGGCACACTTGGATCCACCCGGTCAGTATGTCATAGAAAGAGCAGGTGTTCTTAATGTTTTGTCTCCTCAGTATATATACCCTCATCATCATAATATATACACTACCAGTCAAAACTACTCATTCAAATGTTTTTCTTTATTTGTACTATTTTCTACATTGTAGAATAATAGTGAATACATTTAAAACTATGAAATAAGACATATGGTAGCCAAGAAAGTTTTTTTTTTAAATCTAAATATATTTTATATTTGAATTTTTCAAAGTACTCCGCTTTGCATAGTCTGAATATCATGATATTGTCACGCCCCGATCTTAGTTATCTTTGTTTTCTTTATTATTTTGGTTAGGTCAGGGTGTGACATGGGTGGTTGGCTTAGTTTTTTTATTGTTTGGGTGTTTTCTGTCATGTCTAGGTTTTTTGTACATCTATGGGGTTTAGTATGTCTAGGTCAGAGACGGCTGTTTATCGTTGTCTCTGATTGGGGATCCTATTTAGGTTGCCATTTTTCCATTTTGGTTTTGTGGGTTATTGTCGATGTGTAGTTGCATGTCAGCACTCATGTTCAAAGCGTCACGTTTGTTTTGTTATTTTTGTTAGTTTGTTTAGTGTTCTTCATTTTAAAAAAATATGAATTTATTCATCTCACACTGCGCCTTTGTCTCCTCGTTATGACGAACATGACAAATAAATTAATTAAAAATCCTACAATGTGATTTTCTGGATTTTTTTTCTCATTTTGTCTGTCATAGTTGAAGTGTACCTATGATGAAAATTACAGGCCTCTCTCATCTTTTTAAGTGGGAGAACTTGCACAATTGGTGGCTGACTAAATACTTTTTTGCCCCACTGTATATATATCGTCTGAATATTATATTATACATATATAGTCCGAATATCATAATATATAGTCTGAATATTATAATATATATAGTCTGAATATTATAATAATATATATATTATATATATTATAATATATATAGTAATAATATATATAGTCTGAATATCATGATATAGTCTGAATATTATAATATATTATAATATATATAGTCTGAATATTATAATATATATATTATGATATTCAGACATATAGTATTAATATTATAATACAGTTGAAGTCAGAAGTTTACATACACTTAGGTTGGAGTCATTAAAACTCATTTTTCAAACACTCCACAAATCTCTTGTTAACAAACTATCGTTTTGCCAAGTCGGTTAGGACATCTACTTTGTGCATGACACAAGTCATTTTTCCAACAATTGTTTACAGACAGATTATTTCACTTAAAATTCATTGTATCATACTTCCAGTGGGTCAGAAGTTTACATACACTAAGTTGACTGTGCCTTTAAACAGCTTGGAAAATTCCAGAAAATGATGTCATGGCTTTAGAAGCTTCTGATAGGCTAATTGACATCATTTGAGGTGTCCCTGTGGATGTATTTCAAGGCATACCTTCAAACCCAGTGCCTCTTTGCTTGACATCATGGGAAAATCTAAAGAAATCAGCCAAGACATCAGAAAAATAATTATAGACCTCCACAAGTCTGGTTCATCCTTGGGAGTAATTTCCAAACACCTGAAGGTCCCGCGCTAATCTGTACAAACAATAGTACTCAAGTATAAACACCATGGGACCACACAGCCGTCATACCGCTCAGGAAGGAAGCATTCTGTCTCCTAGAGATGAACGTACTTTGGTGAGAAAAGTGCAAATCAATCCCAGAACAACGGCAAAGGACCTTGTGAAGATGCTGGAGGAAACAGGTACAAAAGTATCTATATCCACCGTAAAATGAGTCCTATATCGACATAACCTGAAAGGCCACTCAGCAAGGAAGAAGCCACTGCTCCAAAACCACCATTAAAAAATCCAGACCACGGTTTGCGACTGCACATGGGAACAAAGATCGTACTTTTTGTAGAAATGTCCTCTGGTCTGATGAAATAAAAATAGAACTGTTTGGCCATAATGACTATTGTTATGTTTGGAGGAAAAAGGGGGAGGCTTGTAAACTGAAGAACATCATCCCACCGTGGCAGCATCATGTTGTGGAGGTGCTTTGCTGCAGGAGGGACTGGTGCACTTCACAAAATAGATGGCATCATGTGGATAGAAAATTACGTGGTTATATTGAAGCAACATCTCAAGACATCAGTCAGGATGTTAAAGCTTGGTTGCAAATGGGTCTTCCAAATGGACAATGACCCCAAGCATACTTCCAAAGTTGTGGCAAAATGGCATAAGGACAACAAAGTCAAGGTATTGGAGTGGTCATCACAACGTCCTGACCTCAATCCCATAGAAAATGTGTGGGCAGAACTGAAAAAGTGTGTGTGTGAGCAAGGAGTTCTACAAACATGACTCAGTTACACCAGCTCTGTCAGGAGGAATGGGCCACAATTTACCCAACTTAATGTGGGAAGCTTGTGGAAGGCTACCTGAAACGTTTGACCCAAGTTAAACAATTTAAAGGCAATGCTACCAAATACTAATTGAGTGTTTGTAAACTTCTGACCCACTGGGAATGTGATGAAAGAAATAAAAATCTGAGATAAATCATTCTCTCTACTATTATTCTGACATTTCACATTCTTAAAATAAAGTGTTGATCCTAACTGACCTAAGACAGGGAATTTTTACTAGGATTAAATGTTAGGAATTGTGAAAACTGAGTTTAAATGTATTTGGCTAAGGTGTATGTAAACTTCCAACTTCAGCTGTATATATATATATATATCTATATATATATATACAGTGCCTTGCGAAAGTATTCGGCCCCCTTGAACTTTGCGACCTTTTGCCACATTTCAGGCTTCAAACATAAAGATATAAAACTGTATTTTTTTGTGAAGAATCAACAACAAGTGGGACACAATCATGAAGTGGAACGACATTTATTGGATATTTCAAGCTTTTTTAACAAATCAAAAACTGAAAAATTGGGCGTGCAAAATTATTCGGCCCCTTTACTTTCAGTGCAGCAAACTCTCTCCAGAAGTTCAGTGAGGATCTCTGAATGATCCAATGTTGACCTAAATGACTAATGATGATAAATACAATCCACCTGTGTGTAATCAAGTCTCCGTATAAATGCACCTGCACTGTGATAGTCTCAGAGGTCCGTTAAAAGCGCAGAGAGCATCATGAAGAACAAGGAACACACCAGGCAGGTCCGAGATACTGTTGTGAAGAAGTTTAAAGCCGGATTTGGATACAAAAATATTTCCCAAGCTTTAAACATCCCAGGGAGCACTGTGCAAGCGATAATATTGAAATGGAAGGAGTATCAGACCACTGCAAATCTACCAAGACCTGGCCATCCCTCTAAACTTTCAGCTCATACAAGGAGAAGACTGATCAGAGATGCAGCCAAGAGGCCCATGATCACTCTGGATGAACTGCAGAGATCTACAGCTGAGGTGGGAGACTCTGTCCATAGGACAACAATCAGTCGTATATTGCACAAATCTGGACTTTATGGAAGAGTGGCAAGAAGAAAGCCATTTCTTAAAGATATCCAGAAAAAGTGTTGTTTAAACTTTGCCACAAGCCACCTGGGAGACACACCAAACATGTGGAAGAAGGTGCTCTGGTCAGATGAAACCAAAATTGAACTTTTTGGCAACAATGCAAAACGTTATGTTTGGCGTAAAAGCAACACAGCTGAACACACCATCCCCACTGTCAAACATGGTGGTGGCAGCATCATGGTTTGGGCCTGCTTTTCTTCAGCAGGGACAGGGAAGATGGTTAAAATTAATGGGAAGATGGATGGAGCCAAATACAGGACCATTCTGGAAGAAAACCTGATGTAGTCTGCAAAAGACCTGAGACTGGGACGGAGATTTGTCTTCCAACAAGACAATAATCCAAAACATAAAGCAAAATCTACAATGGAATGGTTCAAAAATAAACATATCCAGGTGTTAGAATGGCCAAGTCAAAGTCCAGACCTGAATCCAATCGAGAATCTGTGGAAAGAACTGAAAACTGCTGTTCACAAATGCTCTCCATCCAACCTCACTGAGCTCGAGCTGTTTTGCAAGGAGGAATGGGAAAAAAATTCAGTCTCTCGATGTGCAAAACTGATAGAGACATACCCCAAGCGACTTACAGCTGTAATCGCAGCAAAAGGTGGCGCTACAAAGTATTAACTTAAGGGGGCTGAATAATTTTGCACGCCCAATTTTTCAGTTTTTGATTTGTTAAAAAAGTTTGAAATATCCTATAGATGTCGTTCCACTTCATGATTGTGTCCCACTTGTTGTTGATTCTTCACAAAAAAATACAGTTTTATATCTTTATGTTTGAAGCCTGAAATGTGGCAAAAGGTCGCAAAGTTCAAGGGGGCCGAATACTTTCGCAAGGCACTCTATATATGTTTGTCTGAATGTTGTAATATATATATATACTGTATATAGTCTGAATATCATAATATAAAAATCGTCTGAATTCCATACGCCATTATGTGGTGGAATAAAAGACAGTTACATGACACACACACACACACACACACACACACACACACACACACACACACACACATACAGACACACACACACAGACACACACACACAGACACACACACACACACAGAGAACTGTGTGTGGGTGGTAAGTGAGACAACCACACAGACTTGTGCACACCGGCATAGCGATGCCACCTGTTCTTATTGACACTTCTAACCCACAATCCCTTGCTCTGCAGAAGCCACTTCATTTACCCATAGCCCACTACAGTTAAAAAAATAAAAATAAAAATGGTTCATGTAGATGTTTTTTTGCAGACTCTCATGTCCCATGTTTTACCAGATAGGGTTAAATCCCAAAATAAAATAACCCTGAGAACTAGTCTAGAACACATTCTCCCACAATTCCACCCTTCTAGTAAAGTAGATATGGACATGCAGTAGATACATCATATTTCTGCTCCTGTTAGATACTGTAAATACTTATAATTCACTTCTACTACTTGTCTGGCCTGATGAGGTCTTGCACACTGATGCTTACAGCGCTGCTGTTCTGCTCCAAAGCCACAGTGTATTGATTGGATTATTGATTGGATTATTAATCTGACTATTATGGTAATGGGCAGATAGTTTGGAGAAGATTTCCACCGTACCTTCTCATTGTTAACCTACAGATGTACGAGATACCAGACCCAGTCTGAGGGATGGCTAACTCTGGATATCTCTTCCGTCTCCACTGAGTTAGGTCAATCTGCTTTTAGGTTTTGTGCACCTTACTTGTGGAGTAATCTCCGAGGCTCTCTACAATGTGGTGCCTCGAGGGCCAATTCAAAAGGCTGATTGAGGACCTTTTTACTGACAAATGTGTTTGTTTTCCATGCTTGTGTTTTGATTTCCGTGTATTGATGTGTAAAGTGTATATTGATGTGTATAGTGTATATTGATGTGTAAAGTGTATATTGATGTGTATAGTGTATATTGATGCGTATAGTGTATATTGATGCGTATAGTGTATATTGATGTGTATAGTGTATATTGATGTGTATAGTGTATATTGATGCGTATAGTGTATATTGATGTGTATAGTGTATATTGATGTGTATAGTGTATAGTGTATATTGATGTGTATAGTGTATATTGATGTGTATAGTGTATATTGATGTGTATAGTGTATAGTGTATATTGATGTGTAAAGTGTATATTGATGTGTATAGTGTATATTGATGTGTATATTGATGTGTATAGTGTATATTGATGTGTATAGTGTATATTGATGTGTATAGTGTATATTGATGTGTATATTGATGTGTATAGTGTATATTGATGTGTATAGTGTATATTGATGTGTATATTGATGTGTATAGTGTATATTGATGTGTATAGTGTATATTGATGTGTATAGTGTATATTGATGTGTTTTTAGGTGTGTACAGGCATCATCATTTCTAAAAGAGACATTGTTCTCTGCATGTCTCCCTGTCAAAATAAAGGTGCAATGAAATAAAAAATACTTAATTGGGGATTTTGCTGGAATTTGAACTGTGGCCTAGTTTAACATCTCCTATAGTTATTACCTGGACTGTGGCCTAGTTCAACATATCCTACAGTCATTACCTGGACTGTGGCCTAGTTCAACATATCCTATAGTTATTACCTGGACTGTGGCCTAGTTTAATATGTCCTACAGTCATTACCTGGACTGTGGCCTAGTTTAACATGTCCTACAGTCATTACCTGGACTGTGGCCTAGTTCAACATATCCTACAGTCATTACCTGGACTGTGGCCTAGTTTAACATATCCTACAGTTATTACCTGGACTGTGGCCTAGTTTAACATATCCTACAGTTATTACCTGGACTGTGGCCTAGTTTAACATCTCCTATAGTTATTACCTGGACTGTGGCCTAGTTTAACATGTCCTACAGTCATTACCTGGACTGTGGCCTAGTTTAACATGTCCTACAGTCATTACCTGGACTGTGGCCTAGTTTAACATGTCCTACAGTCATTACCTGGACTGTGGCCTAGTTTAACATGTCCTATAGTTATTACCTGGACTGTGGCCTAGTTTAACATATCCTACAGTTATTACCTGGACTGTGGCCTAGTTTAACATATCCTACAGTTATTACCTGGACTGTGGCCTAGTTTAACATATCCTACAGTTATTACCTGGACTGTGGCCTAGTTTAACATGTCCTACAGTCATTACCTGGACTGTGGCCTAGTTTAACATGTCCTACAGTCATTACCTGGACTGTGGCCTAGTTTAACATGTCCTACAGTTATTACCTGGACTGTGGCCTAGTTTAACATGTCCTACAGTCATTACCTGGACTGTGGCCTAGTTTAACATGTCCTACAGTCATTACCTGGACTGTGGCCTAGTTTAACATCTCCTACAGTTATTACCTGGACTGTGGCCTAGTTTAACATCTCCTATAGTTATTACCTGGACTGTGGCCTAGTTTAACATGTCCTACAGTCATTACCTGGACTGGGGCCTAGTTTAACATCTCCTACAGTTATTACCTGGACTGTGGCCTAGTTTAACATCTCCTACAGTTATTACCTGGACTGTGGCCTAGTTTAACATCTCCTATAGTTATTACCTGGACTGTGGCCTAGTTTAACATCTCCTATAGTTATTACCTGGACTGTGGCCTAGTTTAACATGTCCTACAGTCATTACCTGGACTGTGGCCTAGTTTAACATCTCCTATAGTTATTACCTGGACTGTGGCCTAGTTTAACATGTCCTACAGTCATTACCTGGACTGTGGCCTAGTTTAACATCTCCTATAGTTATTACCTGGACTGTGGCCTAGTTTAACATGTCCTACAGTCATTACCTGGACTGTGGCCTAGTTTAACATCTCCTATAGTTATTACCTGGACTGTGGCCTAGTTTAACATGTCCTACAGTCATTACCTGGACTGTGGCCTAGTTTAACATGTCCTACAGTCATTACCTGGACTGTGGCCTAGTTTAACATATCCTACAGTTATGTGGCCTAGTTTAACATCTCCTATAGTTATTACCTGGACTGTGGCCTAGTTTAACATCTCCTATAGTTATTACCTGGACTGTGGCCTAGTTTAACATCTCCTATAGTTATTACCTGGACTGTGGCCTAGTTTAACATCTCATATAGTTATTACCTGGACTGTGGCCTAGTTTAACATCTCCTACAGTCATTACCTGGACTGTGGCCTAGTTCAACATATCCTACAGTCATTACCTGGACTGTGGCCTAGTTCAACATATCCTACAGTCATTACCTGGACTGTGGCCTAGTTTAACATCTCCTATAGTTATTACCTGGACTGTGGCCTAGTTTAACATGTCCTATAGTTATTACCTGGACGGTGGCCTAGTTTAACATCTCCTACAGTTATTACCTGGACTGTGGCCTAGTTTAACATATCCTACAGTTATTACCTGGACTGTGGCCTAGTTCAACATATCCTACAGTCATTACCTGGACTGTGGCCTAGTTTAACATCTCCTATAGTTATTACCTGGACTGTGTCCTAGTTTAACATCTCCTACAGTCATTACCTGGACTGTGGCCTAGTTTAACATCTCCTACAGTCATTACCTGGACTGTGGCCTAGTTTAACATCTCCTACAGTCATTACCTGGACTGTGGCCTAGTTTAACATCTCCTATAGTTATTACCTGGACTGTGGCCTAGTTTATCATCTCCTACAGTTCTTATCTAGACTGTGGCCTAGTTTAACATCTCCTACAGTCATTACCTGGACTGTGGCCTAGTTTATCATCTCCTACAGTTCTTATCTAGACTGTGGCCTAGTTTAACATCTCCTACAGTTCTTATCTAGACTGTGGCCTAGTTTAACATCTCCTACAGTCATTACCTGGACTGTGGCCTAGTTTAACATGTCCTACAGTCATTACCTGGACTGTGGCCTAGTTTAACATCTCCTATAGTTATTACCTGGACTGTGTCCTAGTTTAACATCTCCTACAGTCATTACCTGGACTGTGGCCTAGTTTAACATCTCCTACAGTCATTACCTGGACTGTGGCCTAGTTTAACATCTCCTACAGTCATTACCTGGACTGTGGCCTAGTTTAACATCTCCTATAGTTATTACCTGGACTGTGGCCTAGTTTATCATCTCCTACAGTTCTTATCTAGACTGTGGCCTAGTTTAACATCTCCTACAGTCATTACCTGGACTGTGGCCTAGTTTATCATCTCCTACAGTTCTTATCTAGACTGTGGCCTAGTTTAACATCTCCTACAGTTCTTATCTAGACTGTGGCCTAGTTTAACATCTCCTACAGTCATTACCTGGACTGTGGCCTAGTTTAACATGTCCTACAGTCATTACCTGGACTGTGGCCTAGTTTAACATCTCCTACAGTTATTACCTAGACTGTGGCCTAGTTTAACATCTCCTACAGTTATTACCTGTACTGTGGCCTAGTTTAACATCTCCTCCAGTTCTTACCTCTAGTTCCCGGCACACATGCTCATGCTGTTGACCAGGGAGTGTGTACACAGTTTGGTTGTTGTACGAGGGGGATATTGTGTGTAGCTATAATTTTAGGTGTGTGTGTGTGTGTGTGTGTGTGTGTGACTGTTCCTGTGTGTGTATTTAAGCATTTGTGGGTTTATGTACTGTACTTACAGTATGTGTATGAGTCTATGTCACCTCCATGTGTGTTTATCAGTGTGTTCTCCTGTATCTCTATACTGTGTAGGGTCCAGAGGTGCTCCCATATCAACCAGATGCAGGCCAGAGACTTGGCCTGTGTGTTCTCCTCCTGTCTCTTCCAAACCGAGGGACAAACCACACCAGAGATCAGCGTGGTCCAAGACCTCATCACCAACTATGTACAACTTTTTGGGGTAAGGTTTTATCTCTCTACCTGTCATATATACTGACCCCAAAATAATATATAAACGCAACATGTAAAGCGTTGGTCCCATGTTTTCATGAGCTGAAATAAAAGATCCCATACATTTTCTATATGAACAAACATAATTATGTATCTCTCAAATTGTGCACAAATGTGTTTACATCTCTGTTAGTGAGCATCTCTACTTTGCCAAGATAATCCATCCACCTGACAGATGTGGCATATCAAGAAGCTGATTAAAATGCAGGATCATTACATAGGTGCACCTTCTGCTGGGCACAATAAAAGGCAACTCTAAAAGGTGCAGTTTTGTCACACAACACAACACCACAGATGTCTCAAGTTCAGTTATACAAGCGTGTAATTGGCCTGCTGACTGCAGTAATGTCCATTAGAGCTGTTGCAAGAGAATTTGTTAATTTTTCTACCATAAGCCGCCTCCCAACGACCTTTTAAAGAATTTGGCAGTACCTCTAACCAGCCTTATAACCGGAGACCACGTGTAACGACGCCATCCCAGGACCTCCACATTCGGCTTCTACACCTGACGGATCGTCTGATACCAGCCACCAAGAAAGCTGATGAAACTGAGGGGTATTTCTGTCAGTAATAAAGCTCTTTTGTGGGGAAAAACTCATTCTGATTGGCTGGGCCTGGCTCCCAGTGGGTGGGCCTTGCTAGCAAGTGGGTGGACCTATGCCCTCCCAGGCCCACCCATGGCAGTGCTCATGTGAAATCAATAGATTAGGGCCTAATTCATTGATTTCTATTGACTGATTTCCATATATGAAATGTAACTTAGAAAAATTGTTGAAATGGAAGCATTTAATTGGGGATTTTGGCTTCTATGTCCCTCGGTTTGGAGTGTCGGAAACTTAAAACAGTGAGTGTCTGAAACTTAAAACAGTGAGTGTCTGAAACTTAAACCAGTGAGTGTCTGAAACTTAAAACAGTGAGTTTCTGAAACTTTAAACAGTGAGTGTTTGAAACTTAAAACAGTGAGTGTCTGAAACTTAAAACAGTGAGTGTCTGAAACTTAAAACCTAAAACAGTGAGTTTCTGAAACTTAAAATCGTGAGTGTCTGAAACTTAAAACAGTGAGTGTCTGAAACTTAAAACAGTGAGTGTCTGAAACTTAAAACAGTGAGTGTGTGAAACTTAAAACAGCGAGTGTCTGAAACTTAAACCAGTGAGTGTCTGAAACTTAAAACTGATTTTCTGAAACTTAAAACAGCGAGTGTCTGAAACTTAAAACAGTGAGATTTAAGTTTCAGAGCGTTATTAGTGTCACAGTAATTATTCCGGGAACGCCTGGCTCCCTCTCTTTTTCCCACCTAGAGGAGGACTGTTCTCTCCATTCATCCCTCCATTCATCCTCTCATTCATCCTTCCATTCCCTCTTAATCAGGTTGGAATGCTGCTGTTGTTCGCATGACAAATACCCATTAAGCTGAACCAATGAGGACCCAATCTCAGTGAATACACACACCATCACCGTGGCATAAAATGAGTGAGATGTTCAGGCTAATTAGGAATGCCATTATGTGGTGGAATGCTGTGGATGTGGGCTTTTTATCAGACCCCAACACACTGTGTGTGTGTGTGTGTGTGTGTGTGTTCACATTTGTGTGTATGTCTTTTCTCTCTCTCCAGTCTTCATTGCAATGCATAGCCCTGACAAAGCAAATTGTTCTCTGAAAGTGATGGGGGATGGGGGGGGGGGGGTTAGAGTAAAAAGTATAATTTTCTCTACCTCGCTTTGACGCTTTGAAACCACACAATGTGGAATTACAGTTGTGTCCAGTAACTTTAATTTAAGCTAAAAGGAACAAACTATAGCGATGGGCTACTGGAGTCATTTATTCAGCTGATAATAAACCCACCCGCTGAACAATCCAATTGAACTTCCTAAACTTCCCATCACTATAGGTCTTTCCTTTTAACTTAAATTAAAGTTACTGGACACAACTATAATTCCACATTGTGTTGTTCTATATAATTAAAGGGAATTTCTATTTTTACCCAAAATGTTATATATGTCCTCTTATTTATGATTTTTTTTATTTAACCTTTATTTAACTAGGCAAGTCAGTTAAGAACAAATTCTTATTTACAATGACTGCCTAGGAACAGTGGGTTAACTGCCTTGTTCAGAGGCAGAACGACAGATTTTTACCTTGTCAGCTCAGGGATATCGATCTAGCAACCTTTCGGTTACTGGCCCAACGCTCTAACCACTAGGCTACCACAGATATTATGTACAGAATATCTGTGTTTCTTCATGTGGACAGGGTTGATGTATTTACCTGTGTGTGTGTGTGTGTGTGTGTGTGTGTGTTACCAGGTCAACGAGGACCAACTCAAGCAGATGGAGAGTGAGAACAGTTTCATCACACGATGGAACGACAAGAAAGACACCACAGTAAGTCAACCTGTTTAGCTCCACTGACAAACACAATCAGACCTCTGGACCGCTGTGTGTGTGTGTGTGTTTGTGTTTGCATGTGTGTAAGCTGAGCTCTAAGGTCAGAAATGCATTTGAACTGTCTTCCTGTTATGCAATGATTGAGGGAGGGAGGGTGTTGTTTGGACGGAGTCAGAGGGCAATGAGAGGGTTTGTATGCTTGTTCACCATTATAACTGTCGGCTACTTTATGCCTGGACGCATGTGCTGCAGGAAACTATTTGTTCAGATAGCCTGGTAAACAAATTAATCTTCAAACCTTATGCTGCCTGCTGACGTTGAAAAGTGGTTGAACAAAGAGTTGAAAGTGTTTTTATTTTATTTTCTTCCCTCCTTTAAGTTGGTTTCCAGAGGCTGTCAGAATGAATCTGGCCAATTGAACTAAAAGGTTAACGCTATTCTCGGGAAAATTGCCCCCCAAAAACACAAGAGAGCTAGACAAATGTCTCGTACTAAAAGTGGAGGTTTTTAGTAACCTGGTAACAGGATTGAGAGACCAGAGGAAAATAGACGTGTCAGATATTCAATTTAAAGCTTTTAGGAAAGACTGGTTCTCTCAGGGAGGGCGAGGAAGTTAAGGCTAGCTCTACCATGTGGTGGTGTTCATTGTTAGTGGCTTGCTGTGCAGCAGCGTGATTAGCCTAGTGCCTAGCCTAGCACCTGTTAGCTCAGGCTGTTGAGTTAGCTCTTAGAGTGGAGGGTACACACACAAACACACCCACTAGGATGGAGCGCTGTCCTTTGTTTTTCCCCTGCCTCTCTTTTCTTTCCGTTATTTTCTCCTCGACTTCATGCGTCAGAAAGCACTTTAAGTTCGAGTGAGGGCGCCAGCAAAACAACCCTCTTTGTTTTCTTTCCTCCCTCGTTCTCTCGTCTCTGGCTGAGTTAACTCAAGGTGGGCAGGCATATTTTTACTGCCAATTTTACTGGTGAACTGGCCACACTCCCTATGGCTGCCTGGTATTGTGACGCAATAATTGCCAAGGTATTTTGGAATGTTCTATCAACTGAGGCTCGATTGCGATGATAATGTAGAATGTTCATTCAACTGAGGCTGGATTGCCATGGTAATGTAGAATGTTCTACCAACTGAGGCTGGATTGCCATGGTAATGCGGAATGTTCATTCAACTGAGGTTGGATTACCATGGTAATGTAGAGGTTTCATTCAACTGAGACTGAATTTCCATGGTAATGTAGAATATTCATTCAACTGAGGCTGGATTACCAAGATAATGTAGAATGTTCTACCAACTGAGGCTGGATTACCATGATAATGTAGAATGTTCATTCAACTGAGGCTGGATTGCCATGATCATGTAGAATGTTCATTCAGCTGAGGCTGGATTGCCATGGTAATGTAGAATGTTCATTCAACTGAAGCTGGATTGCCATGATAATGTAGAATGTTCATTCAAATGAGGCTGGATTACCATGGTAATGTAGAGGTTTCATTCAACTGAGACTGAATTGCCATGGTAATGTAGAATGTTCATTCAACTGAGGCTGGATTGCCATGGTAATGTAGAATATTCATTCAACGGAGGCTGGATTACCAAGATAATGTAGAATGTTCTACCAACTGAGGCTGGATTACCATGATAATGTAGAATGTTCATTCAACTGAGGCTGGATTGCCATGATCATGTAGAATGTTCATTCAGCTGAGGCTGGATTGCCATGGTAATGTAGAATGTTCATTCAACTGAAGCTGGATTGCCATGATAATGTAGAATGCTCATTCAACTGAGGCTGGATTGCCATGGTAATGTAGAATGTTCATTCAACTGAGGCTGGATTGCCATGGTAATGTAGAATGTTCACTCAAATTGTTCTAACTGATGTGGCTCATAAAAATTGTTGACTCAACGAATCACAGCACACCTGCTTTTACTTCCTGGCATCGGTACACTCAAAATGGCTGCCAGTCCATCCATTATGAAACACCCTTTCTATTCATTCTTATTTCTACGGGTAAACTCTGCCTATTCGTTATGATACACTGTACATTTTAGTCATTTAGCAGATGCTCTTATGCAGAGCGACTTACAGAAGTGAGTACATATGTTCCTCCGTGGGACTCAAACCCACATCCCTGGTGTTGAACGCGCCATGCTCTACCAACTGAGCCACATGGGACCTGTGTACTTATCCTTTACTTAAATCTACTGTGAACTTCTCGTTTCCGGTGGAGAGGGAGGAATAAGTACCATGATGCATAGAAACACCTCTAAACCTTTCTCTTCCCCAATCGTTTCCACAGCTGAGAGTGATTGTTGTCAAGACAAACTGAAGTGTGCTTTAACTGGGGGCCAAGACTCAGCATTTCAAAATGTCCGCCACGCATGGACTGTTTAGTTATCAGTGCAGTTGATGAAAGTGGTTTAATGTGTGGTACTGTCTCAACCAGCTGCATAAGTAAGTGATAATCAACGAGGGGGCTATTCGTTATTAATGAACACATGGAGCCCTGAGTTGATTATCCCTTTCATATCATCTATATAATTTAACACATTTTCCACTAGATATGTGTTCATTTTGTCGGTAGAAATGTGATCAACATCCACTGAACTAGCTAGCAAGTTTACTTTACGGAAACTTCTGGAAAATTGCCCATTATTTAGTTTTTCTAGGGAGCCAGAAAACGGAGGCCGTGGAAGAACCTATTCAAGCAAGTAAATATATTTTGATAATGATCAAAAATGATATATTATTAGCTAGCTTTCTACAGAAACATAGTGTGCAGGCTAACTCCAAAGAGCTGATCTCATAATGTTGGCTAGCTAACTTTACGTACTGTATAGCTAGCAATGTAAATAAAATATCACCAGCTTGCTAACTTCATATTAGCTAGTTAGTTATCTTGATTATATTTATCATTGTAACTCCAAATACATTTGTATTTAGGTAGCTAGCTAACAGCAATGGAAGAGTGTGAAAGGTTTAGCTAACGTTAGCACTTCCAGCTGTCTCCAGTTCCAGTCCCTAGCGAGGTAAAAACTGAGGACAGAAAGATATAGCAACACAATATTCAGGGCTGTCTAACTTGATTATAACGAGGCCTGTTTCTTTTGTGATGTCTGTCCTGTTGTCTGTCCTCAGATACAGAGAGCCGTAAAACCCTGTCCGCAGATACAGAGAGCCGTAAAACCCTGTCCTCAGATACAGAGAGCCGTAAAACCCTGTCCGCAGATACAGAGAGCCGTAAAACCCTGTCCGCAGATACAGAGAGCCGTAAAACCCTGTCCGCAGATACAGAGAGCCGTAAAACCCTGTCCGCAGATACAGAGAGCCGTAAAACCCTGTCCGCAGATACAGAGAGCCGTAAAACCCTGTCCGCAGATACAGAGAGCCGTAAAACCCTGTCCGCAGATACAGAGAGCCGTAAAACCCTGTCCGCAGATACAGAGAGCCGTAAAACCCTGTCCGCGGATACAGAGAGCCGTAAAACCCTGTCCGCAGATACAGAGAGCCGTAAAACCCTGTCCGCAGATACAGAGAGCCGTAAAACCCTGTCCGCAGATACAGAGAGCCGTAAAACCCTGTCCGCGGATACAGAGAGCCGTAAAACCCTGTCCTCAGATACAGAGAGCCGTAAAACCCTGTCCTCAGATACAGAGAGCCGTAAAACCCTGTCCTCAGATACAGAGAGCCGTAAAACCCTGTCCTCAGATACAGAGAGCCGTAAAACCCTGTCCGCAGATACAGAGAGCCGTAAAACCCTGTCCGCAGATACAGAGAGCCGTAAAACCCTGTCCGCAGATACAGAGAGCCGTAAAACCCTGTCCGCAGATACAGAGAGCCGTAAAACCCTGTCCGCAGATACAGAGAGCCGTAAAACCCTGTCCGCAGATACAGAGAGCCGTAAAACTCTGTCCGCAGATACAGAGAGCCGTAAAACCCTCTCCTCGGATACAGAGAGCCGTAAAACCCTGTCCTCAGATGAAGAAGTCCTAATGAATGTCCCAAGAGAAAAAGGGTACATCCTTGTATACCATATGGTTTATGTATAACTAGCTATGTTAGCACATTTTATAAACATAAATACAGTTTAAAAGTCACACACGATGTATATTCCTATTACAACTGGAGCAGACCAACCCTTGTCTGGAGTGCAGGCTTCTGTTCCAACCCAGCACTAATACACCTGATTCAATGTATCAAACCTAATTAGTTAATAATTCATTATGCTGTTACTGGGCTGAAACAGAAGTTTTCTCACTCAGTAGATCAGGGATCGGTGGAGTGATGTTGGACATTACCAGTATAGACTTATTTTATTAATTCAATTCAATTCAAGGGTTTTATTGGCATGGGAAACATGTGTGTTAACATTATTATACCTGAAATAATGTTTTAGTAATCACAGCCTACTTGTTACTAAAATGTCTAACCTTTACATATTTATTTGAAGTTAAGTGTTTAAACTTGTTTTGATTGTTAACTTAACTATTATTTAGGATGAACTAGTGTCGATGTTAATTAATCATGTCACGATCCTGCAATAAAGAGAGGAAGGGAATCTGTCTCTAATTTGTCTGTGTTTCTGTGTTGTATTATTAGATTATTACCATTTTGTCAGGATATCAGCCATGTGAACCCATTTTGCAGCTGATAATGGCATGTAATACCAAGTCTGCCATAGGCCTACAGTTTTTTTGAGGGGGGGGGGGGGGGGGGAATATAGCTGAACAATATGTAAACAATGTGTGTGAGTTAAGCTTGTCTCTGCTTCAGATGCAAATTGTCAAGGGGTGCATTGCAAATACCCATAAGACTAATGCCATCATACTGTAGGCCAGTGGATCCCAACTCCGGTCCTCAAGTACCCCGGACAAACACTTTTGTCTGGACTCAACTTGTCAACTAATCATCAGGCCCCAAATAATGAATCGGGTATGTTGGGGCTACAACACAAATCTGTGCTGTTGGGGGAACTCAAGGACCGGATTATACGGCTTTTAGCCAATCAGCATGCATAATTGTAATTATAAACTGTCCGTTCTAGCCCTGAATGCTGATTGGCTGACACCCGTGGTATATCAGACCCTATACCATGTGTATGACCAAAACAAAATATTTTTACTGTTCAAATTACGTTGCTAACCAGTTTATAATATGTAAGGCAACTCAGGGGTTTGTGGTGTACTGTATGGCCAATATACCATGGCGATTGGCTCTATCCAGGAACTCTGTGTTGCGTAACCAGTTTATAATAGCATTAAGGCATCTCAGGGGTTTTTGGTATATGGCCAATAACCACGGTTAATGAGCGTATCCTGGTACTCCGTGTTGCGTCGCACATAAGAACAGCCCTTAGACATGGTGTATTGGCCTTATACCACACCCCCTCGGGCCTTATTCTTCTCTACTTCCTGTTCTCCCCCTCTCCATCCTTCTTGTCATTCCCTGCACCAGCTCCCACCATCTTCTTTTCAGTGTTTGTCTCCTCTTTCCTCTCCTTAGTTCTGCTAATGGAACATCTCTTTTGTCTGTGGGCTGTAATCTCTACCGGTGTGGAACACGTGCACGCACTCATATGCACGCACGCACACAGAAACACACACGCACACACACACACACACACACACACACCTGTTATAATGACGACATGTCATAGGCCAACCTATTATTTTTCCTGTGCTGCCCTGCCATTGTCATGGCATTTGTCTTTCCCAAGACCTCTCCGTATGACCTTCATGCCACAACTTCTCACATTCCGCTTGTTTACAATATTTTCTCTCTGGCGTACTGTTGTTGAAGACATCATAGGTTGTTTAGTTCAAAGTTGAGAAGAAATGTTTCATGGAAGGCAGACTTTTCACTTGTGTCTCAGAAGTTGGTTTGCTCATGATAACCCGATCTTAAAAAGTATTTTTTGTTGTTGTTGTTGTGAAGAGAGAGAACAGAGGACAAGGACAGAGACATAAGGTCATATGACTCTTGATGCAATGTCACTTTGTGTCCAATGGCCTCTCTGCTGTTGTTTTACAATGCCGGAGGTAGAAGGGGAAATTGAGAGATCCCAAGGACTTCTCCAAAGCCTCTTGCGTGTGTTTTAAGACACTCTGTATGTGGCCTGATACAGTATGTTACCTCAATGGTATCGAACAGACTGGATTCTCACAGATTGAAAAATACATTTGTCCCCGTGTTAAATCTAAAATGATGTCCAAATCCTAAGAGGAGTATCATTTACTTGATCTACTACAAGCTTCAGATTTCCACACAGACATTCCATTGACTCAAAATCCGGGATCAAAGGTCAGAGTTAGCTCAAGTTAGTATTCATCCCTGATTAAGAGACTGAACACTTAATTGGGATAGTATAAAGTTTGGCCGAAATGTTGACTACATTTGAAGCCCTTACCCCCCCCCCCCCCCCCCCCACTTTCCACCTCTTTGACTTCCTCTGGCTTGCCAAAACATCGCATCAATTAAAAGCACTATATTTAGTTTTGCCTGTAGCTCAGAATACGACCTCTACCACTCTCCTTAAATCGTCTAATGCTTCCCTTGGTTCCCTCTGTTTAGGCTCAGGCCACACCGAGGTGGGAATTCAGAACAAAAGCCAATTAATCCGAATGTTGTGTTTTTTCCTTTCTCCTCTGTTTCTCGCTCTCTCTTTCTCTCCCTCTTTTTCTCCTTCTATTTAGTTCTCTCCGGCCGGGGACTTGATCTTTGAGGTGTACCTGGAGAGGAGGGAGCCGGAGGACTGCTGCTTAATCAAGGTGAAGGTGTGTGTGTGTGTGTGTGTGTGTGTGTGTGTGTGTGTGTGTGTGTGTAAAGGGTGAGCAAGAGGGGGAGTGTATAAGTTGGATGGAGAGAATGAGGGATAAAGGGAGTAGAAGGAAAGGAGGTGGAGGGGTGTGTAACGGGGTCTGGGGGAGTTAGAGGTACAGAGCTGATGGGATGGAGGGAATAGAGAGAGGTGTGGGAGTGGAGGGGTGTGTGACGGGGGCTGGGGGAGTTAGAGGTACAGAGCTGATGGGATGGAGGGAATAGAGAGAGAGAGTGGGAGTGGAGGGCGTGATAGAATAGGGCCAAGACGTTGGTGGTTAAACCTGATAGGATTACTGCCACCGAAATAAATCAAAAGCTAGCTAATCAAAGACACTTCTGATATAATTGTGTGAGTAATTCTGTTTAATCAGAGGCAGTGGTAAGCTGCAGGTAATGGATTTATTTAGCAGGTGTGGAACAGCAGTGGGGTGGAAAAGGGGGAGGGGGGGGGGTTAGAGTGGACTTTTTTACGACTCACATTAACAATTATTTTCTTCTCTTTGGGGGTCATGCTTGTTCTTTACTTTCTGTTCACCTCTACACTATGATTACAGAATAGTTTCTGTGCAGTCTATTTCACGAACAAAGACGTCTGTGTTCTCCATTTCCAGATTGCAAGTGATGGAAAATCTTTGACCGTGATACAAATGCCCAACCTTTCCTCCATTCCCTAATGATCTGATGGCGATAGCGAACATGCAGGGTTGCAGTCGTTCTATTTAAATTCAGCAAGTTAATGGACATTTTAAGAATGTCCTGTGATTTCAGTTCACTTCCTGTTTCTTCCAGGGTTGAATTTAACTGGTCTGCAATGGAAATGAACCCAGTCCTGCTAAGATGTGACTGTTTCCTCTCCTCTCTCTCTAACATCTTTGTGGTTATGTTGTGGTAGTTGTCTCCTACCATGAGGTCAGACGAGCTGGCAGAGTCCACGCTGGTTACGAGGAACGTGGTCACCAACCCGGTCGACCTCTGGACCACGTTCGAGGTCATTGAGAACGGAGAACTGGGTATGTGACAACAAAGAGATGATCAACTGGTCATTAAGGTCACTACATACAATAGAAGCATTTCTTTCATGTCTCCAGAGGGAAGGTTTCTGAAGTCAGAAAAACATCTGGTTTCACTAATTGGTTGGATAAATGAAATATGTAAATATGTAGACAGTGCTGTAAATAATATTGTGAAGAAGGGAAGTGTCTTTGCATATTTCCTCTCGCCATTTTTTTCAATCATTTCAAACCAAATAAAATTGTATTTGTCACATACACATGGTTAGCAGATGTTAATATGAGTGTAGCGAAATGCTTGCGCTTCTAGTTCCGAGAGTGCAACAATATCTAACAAGTGATCAAACAGTTCCCCAACAACTACCTGATACACACTAATCTAAAGGGGGTGAATGAGAATATGTATGTATAAATATATGGATGAGTGATGGCCGAGCAGCATAGGCAAGGTGCAATAGATGGTATAAAGTAGATGGAAATGTTAGATATGTAAACATGATTAAAGTAGCATTATTTAAAGTGGCACTGTATAAAGTGATCCATTTGTTAAAGTGGCCAGTGATTGGGTCTCCGTGTAGGCAGAAGCCTCTCTGAGTTAGTGATTGGTTCTCCGTGTAGGCAGCAGCCTCTCTGAGTTAGTGATTGGGTCTCCGTGTAGGCAGCAGCCTCTCTGAGTTAGTGATTGGGTCTCCGTGTAGGCAGCAGCCTCTCTGAGTTAGTGATTGGGTCTCCGTGTAGGCAGCAGCCTCTCTGAGTTAGTGATTGGGTTTCCGTGTAGGCAGCAGCCTCTCTGAGTTAGTGATTGGGTCTCCGTGTAGGCAGCAGCCTCTCTGAGTTAGTGATTGGGTCTCCGTGTAGGCAGCAGCCTCTCTGAGTTAGTGATTGGGTCTCCGTGTAGGCAGCAGCCTCTCTGAGTTAGTGATGGCTGTTTAGCAGTCTGATGGCCTTGAGATAGAAGCTGTTTTTCAGTCTCTCGGTCTCTGCTTTGTTGCACCTGTACTGACCTCGCCTTCTGGATGGTAGCGGGGTGAACAGGCAGTGGCTCGGGTGGTTGTTGTCCTTGATGATCTTTTTGGCCTTTTTGTGACATCTGGTGCTATAGATGTCATGATGGGCAGGTAGTTTGCCCCCAGTGATGTGTTGTGCAGACCGCACCACCCTTTGGAGGGCCTTGCGGTTGACGGCGGTGCAGTTGCCATACCAGGTTGTGATACAGCCCGACAGGATGCTCTCGATTGTGGATCTGTAAAAGTTAGTCAAGGTTTTGGGTGACAAGCCAAATTTCTTCAGCCTCCTGAGGTTGAAGAGGTGCTGTTGTGCCACACATTTCAGTTTGTCGGTGATGTGTACGCCGAGGAACTTAAAACTTTCCATTTTTTCTACTGCTCTCCCTTTGATGTTGATCATCTCCTTAGTTTTATTGACGTTGAGTGAGAGGTTGTTTGATGACTTCAGCGAAGTTGGCTGACAAAACATTACGGGGAAGCAAATGTATGTAGTTATAACGTCATAACGAGTCAAGCAAAAAAATTACAATTGGGAGGAATATGTCAGTTAATGTAGAGACAAACCATTGTGCATATTTTTTGGACATAAAGTTAATTTACGAAAATCGCTATTTAGCAAAAAAAGAATTCAGCCATATTCAATACCAGGTGTATCAAACTCATGCATTATAGCAAGCAGGGAGCAGGTTTCGAACCCTGAACATTCTTGCCCAAAGTCCAGCACGCTAACGACTGTGCCCAAATGTATTAATTGGGGTTGGTGCCGATTGTGGCTAAAAACACTTTGTCAATTGGATTTTTTTTTTATGTGGGAAGGGGAAAAAATCATTATTATTAGTTTTTCACAAACATAGCAGGATAGGCTATTAGCTTGAACGATATACTATTCAACCTTTACTAAAGAATTGTCTAATAGCCGAGCTACAGTTGAAGTTGGAAGTTTACATACACTTAGGTTGGAGTCATTAAAACTCATTTTTCAACCACTCCACAAATTTCTTGTTAACAAACTACAGTTTTGGCAAGTCTACTTTGTACAAGGCACAAGTAATTTTTTCAACAATTGTTTACAGACAGATTACTTCACTGTATCACAATTCCAGTGGGTCAGAAGTTTACATACACTAAGTTGACTGTGCCTTTAAACAGCTTGGAAAATTCCAGAAAATGATGTCATGGCTTTAGAAGCTTCTGATAGGCGAATTTACATCATTTGAGTCAATTGGAGGTGTACCTGTGGATGTATTTCAAGGCCTACCTTCAAACTCAGTGCCTCCTTGCTTGACATCATGGGAAAATCCAAATAAATCAGCCAAAACTAGAAACCTCCACAAGTCTGGTTCATCCTTGGGAGCAATTTCCAAATGCCTGAAGTACCACATTCATCTGTACAAACAATAGTACTCAAGTATAAACACCATGGGACCACGCAGCCATCATATCGCTCAGGAAGGAGATGTGTTCTCTCTCCTAGAGATTAACGTACTTTGGTGTGAAAGGTGTAAATCAATCCCAGAACAGCAAATGACCTTGTGAAGATGCTGGAGGAAACAGGTACAAAAGTGTCTAAATCCACAGTAAAACGAGTCCTATATCGAAATAACCTGAAATTACGCCCAGTGAAACCTGAAAGACCACTGAAAATGCAACCTGAAAACCTGAAATAGCAGGACACTCGGCAAGGTAGAAGCCACTGCTCCAAAACCACCATTTTTTTTTACCTTTATTTTACTAGGCAAGTCAGTTAAGAACAAATTCTTATTTTCAATGACGGCCTAGGAACAGTGGGTTAACTGCCTGTTCAGGGGCAGAACGACAGATTTGTATCTTGTCAGCTCGGGGATTTGAACTTGCAACCTTTCGGTTACTAGTCCAACGCTCTAACCTCTAGGCAACCCTAGTCAGACTACGGTTTGCAACTGCACATGGGAACAAAGATCATACTTTTTGGAGAAATATCCTCTTGTCTGATGAAACAAAAATAGAACTGTTTTGTCATAATGACCATCGTTACGTTTGGAGGAAAAAGGGGGAGGCTTGCAAGCCGTAGAATACCATCCCAACCGTGAAGCACGGGGGTGGTAGCACCATGTTGTGGGGGTGCTTTGCGGTAGGAGGGAATGGTACACTTCACAAAATAGATGGATTCATGAGGTAAGAAAATGACATGGATATATTGAAGCAACATCTCAAGACATCAGTCAGGAAGTTAAAGCTTGGTCGCAAATGGGTCTTCCAAATGGACAATGACCCCAAGCATACTTCCAAAGTTGTGGCAAAATGGCTTACGGACAACAAGGTGTTGGAGTGGCCATCACAAAGCCCTGACCTCAATCCTATAGAAAATGTGTGGACCGAATTAAAAATGTGTGTGCGAGCAAGGAGGCCTTCAAACCTGACTCAGTTACACCAGCTCTGTCAGGAGCTCTGTCAGAATGTGCTTTGTCAGAAAGAGCTCTGTCAGAATGTGCCAAATTTCACCCAACTTATTGTGGGAAGCTTGTGGAAGGCTACCTGAAATGTTTGACCCAATGTAAATAATTTAAAGACAATGCTTGCAAATACTAATTGAGTGAATGTACATTTCTGACCCACTGGCAATCTGATGAAAGAAATAAAAGCTGAAATAAATAATTCTCTCTACTATTATTCTGACATTTCACATTCTTAAAATAAAGTGGTGATCCTAACTGGCTTAAGACAGGGAATTTGTGGAGGTGATATGATCCTTGACTAGTCTCTCAAAGCACTTCATGATGACAGAAGAGAGTATTACGGGGTGGTAGTAATTTAGTTCAGTTATCTTTGCCTTTTGGGTACAGGAACAATAGTGGCCATCTTGGAGCATATGGGGACATTCAACTGGGATAGGGAGAGATTGAATATCTCAGTAAACACACCAGCCAGCTTGTCTGCGCTTGATCTGAGGACACGGCTAGGGATGCCGTCTGGGCCAGCAGCCTTGCGAGGGTTAACACGTTTTAACAATGATTTACTCACGTCGGCCACGGAGAAGGAGAGGGGGGGCGCAGTTCTTGTTAGCGGGCTGCGACGGTGGCACTCTATTATCTTAAAAGCGGGAAAAGAAGGTGTTTAGTTTGTCTGGAAGTGTGATGTCGGTGTCCGTGACATGGCTGGTTTTCTTTTTGTAGTCCATGATTTCCTTTAGACCCTGCCACATACGCCTCGTGTCTGAGTCGTTGAATTGCGATTCCACTTTGTACCTGTGATTCCAGGGTTTCTGGTTAGGGTAGGTTTTAATAGTCACAGTGGGTACAACATCTCCAATGCACTTCCTTATAAATTCACTCAGTCAGCGTATAGGTCGACATGTTCCAGTCCACGTGATCTAAACAATCTTGATGCGTGGATTCCGATTGGTCAGACCAGTATTGAATGGTTCTAGTCACTGGTACATCTTATTTCAGTTTCTACCTATAAGACGGTAGGAGCAAGATGGCGTCGTGGTCGGATTTGCCAAAGGGAGTTAGAGTAGCAGTGGTCGAGACTATTACCCCTACACGTAGTGCAATCAATATGCCGATAGAATTTTGGTAACCTTCTCAAATCAGCTAAAATAAATGCAGCCTCAGGATATATGGTTTCCAGTTTACATAAAGTCCTGTGAAGTCCCTTTAGTGCCATCTTGGTGTCTGCTTGAGGGGGAATGTACACAGCTGTGACGATAACTAACTAGAATTCTCTTGGAAGGTAATATGTCCGGCATTTGATTGTGAGGAATTCTTGGTCAGGTGAGCAGAAGGACTTGAGTTCCTGTATGTTGTTATGATTACACCATGAGGTGTTAATCATGAGGTATACACCCCTGCCCTCCCTCTTCCCAGAGAGATGTTTATCTCTGTTGGCGCAATGCATAGAGAAGCCCGGTGGCTGAACCGTTGCCTTCCCGAGAGAGCCATGTTTTTGTGAAACAGAGAATGTTACAATCTCTGATGTCCATCTGGAAGGCAACCCTTGCTCGAATTTCGTCTACCTTTTTGTCATGAGACTGGACATTGGCGAGTAGTATACTCGGGAGCGGTGGGTGATGTGCACGTCTATGGAGCCTGATCAGGAGGCCGCTCCATCTGCCCCTTCTGCGGTGCCGTTGTCTTGGGTCGGCTTCTGGGATTAGATCCATTGTCCTGGGTGATGGTCCAAAACAGAGGATCCGTTTCGGGAAATTCGTATTCCTGGTCGTAATGTTGGTGAGTTGACGTTGCTCTTATATCCAATAGTTCCTCCCGGCTGTATGTAATAAGGCTTAAGATTTCCCGGGGTAACAATGTAAGAAATAATCCATAAAAAAAAAAATACAGCATAGTTTCCTCAGAACGTGAAGAGAGGTGTCCATCTTTGTCAGTGCCATCTTTTCTCCTAACTGAACTGTCATCTGTCTGTATATCCAATTAGTGAGAGATGGGTGTTTGACGCCCAGGACACTGTTTCAAAGGCTGTTCTCATTCAGGTCACATTTTCCTCATCTCAAGGCCTCATGATCAGAAGATTAGGCTGTTGAAGTATCTCAGTTATGAACTAGTGTATGCAGTAATATCTCAGGTATGAACCAGTGTATGTAGTAATATCTCAGTGATGAAGTAGTGTATGCAGTAATATCTCAGTAATTAACCGGTGTATGTAGTAGCATCTCAGTAATGAACCAGTGTATGCAGTAATATCTCATTAATTAACCAGTGTAAGTAGTAAAATCTCAGTAATTAACCGGTGTAAGTAGTAATAACTCAGTAATTAACCGGTGTAAGTAGTAATATCTCATTAATTAACCGGTGTATGTAGTAATATCTCAGTAATTAACCGGTGTATGTAGTAATATCTCAGTAATTAACCGGTGTATGTAGTAATATCTCAGTAATGAACCGGTGTATGTAG
>NC_143042.1:51482500-51517500 GCF_057628025.1 Oncorhynchus mykiss | reverse complement strand
GTGAAGCATGGTGGTGGAAACATCATGCTGTGGGGAAGTTTTTCATCGGCAGGGACTAGAAAACTGCTCAGAATTGAAGGAATGATGGATGGCGCTAAATACAGGGAAATTCTTGAGGGAAACCTGTTTCAGTCTTCCAGAGATTTGAGACTGGTGCGGAGGTTAATCTTCCAGCAGGACAATGACCCTAAGCATACTGCTAATGCAACACTTGAGTGGTTTTTAAGAGGAACCATATCAAGGTTTTGGAATGGCCTAGTCAAAGCCCAGACCTCAATCCAATTGAGAATCTGTAGTATGACTTCAATATTTCTGTACACCAGCAGAACCCATCCAACTTGAAGGAGCTGGAGCAGTTTCGCCTTGAACAATGGGCAGAAATACCAGTGGCTAGATGTTCCAAGCTTATAGAGACATACCCAAGAGACTTGCAGCTGTAATTGCTGCAAAAGGTGGCTCTACAAGGTATTCACTTTGGGGGGGTGAATAGTTGTGCACGCTCAAGTTTTCTGTTTTTTTGTCTTATTTCTTGTTTGTTCCACAATAAAAAATATTTTGCATCTTCAAAGTGGTAGACATGTTGTTTAAATGAAATAATACAACCCCCCCAAAAATCTATTTTAATTCCAGGTTGTAAGGCAACAAAATAGGAAAAATGCCAAGGGAGGTGAATACTTTTGCATGCCACTATACAAACATTGTCATAGCTGTAGTATGAATCTGCAGGTAGCTAAAGCTAAAAAGCTAGGTTCAATGTTAGCTATCTAACATTAGGCTATAACTAGCAATGCAAATGAATTTCAAGATTCTAATGATATTAATACAAAGATCATACATGCAACTTTAGCTAGCCAACCAGCAAGCTAACATTTGTTCGCTAACTAGTGTTACGCTTTAACTTGAAATAAAAATAACTTCCCAACAAAAATTCGAAAATAATATCTGAAAATGTAGCTAGACTCTCATCCGTATACATGGGTGAATGCGTCACGACAGACTGGAACCATTTAACTCTGTTTTGTTTGTAACTACATCTCGTTTGGCCAGCATTCTGTCAAGGTTTACATTACCCATGGCGTGCGCAGAATGTAGCCCATCCCCTTTTCCAACTGATCAATAGTTTTTGTAGTTCTCGATGGCTAACGTCATATCTTTCAAAATCGGCACAGTAAAAAGGACTGTCAACGCATACTGAACAGCTCACCTTATAGATAGAAGCATGCTACATGGTAGACCAATCCAAATTAATCTCCCGGCATGTCCAGCCCATCCATTATCTCAGCCAATCATAGCTAGCGGGAATGTTCCTGCCGTTTTCCATGGCTAAACCAACTAGCAACGTAATTGAACAATGTTATTTGTATTTATGGATGTAATTCAAGTTTGTTATTAAGGCAAATTAAAGTTCACATGTTCCAGAAGGCATTTCTGTTCCAAAACACATTCTGATTAAAAAACATGTTCATGTTCAAATCCTGTGAAGTATCTCCTGTGATGTAGTGATGTGCAGAGACACGCATTGAGAGAGAGACACACAGAAAGAGAGAGACATACAGAGAGAAAGACACACACAGAGAGAGACACACACAGAGAGACACACACAGAAAGAGACACACACACACACAGAGAGACACACAGAGAGAGAGAGAGACACACACAAACAGAGAGACACACAGAGAGAGAGACATTTATAGAGACACAGAAAGAGACACACAGAGAGAGACACAAAGAGTGTCTAGTCTCCTGAAACGAGTCACAAATTCATTTTGATCAGTCGGAAATTAAAGTGCCGAAAACACGTTGGCTCACTATTTAAAAAGAAGTTGGAGAACAACCAATAGGATGAAAAATACAGGATGTTTGGTGCAGGTACAGCTGACTAGCGCAAGCTAACGATACTTACAATAGCAAAATTAAATTTTAAAAAAATGGTTCATTTGTCTTTATTTATTTATTTATTATCTACTATTGGAGTCAATTATCGCTACTATCTCGTCCAAAAATAATATTGCGATATGTAACTATCAATATTTTCCTCCATCCAATTATTCTCTGGTAGTGATTGTTTTTGGAAAGCGTATGTTTGGACTGCCTGTCTTTTTGAGACCCCGACAGGTAGTCTGTCAGTCATGACACTTTTGCAAAAAAAAATGCTCTTGCTATTTGGATTGCTTGAAACGGCCTGCTTCCCTTGTCTGACTGACTTCCTGTTTGTCCAAGAGCACTAAGCCAGAGAGAGAGGTCCCACTGAAGTTAGTCAAGTGTTACCTAGGACTGAAGAAGAAGCTCAAACCACCCACCAGGTAAATATCACTGATACTTATCACATATACCTTATCAAAGTGTAAATAATATATCTAAGTGTTATTAAGAGATTCATCATTATTAATACCGGTCTTCAATACCTATATTAATATCTTCTTTACTGTGTTATTTTGTCTCTCATGATGTGAGTTCCTCATCTCCGAAAATATGTAACGCCTTCTCTTTCTGTTCCGAGTGCCTCAACATCAAGGCTATCCAAACCACTCCTAACACCCTCACAATAACACCATTGATTAAATGTACACTGGACAAAAATATAAACGCAACATGTGAAGTGTTGGTCCGATGTTTCATGAGCTGAAATAAGAAATCCCAGAAAAGTTCCATACTCACAAAAAGTTTATTTCTCTGAAATTTGTTGCTCAAATTTCTTTATATCCCTGTTAGTGAGCATTTATTCTTTGCCAAGATAATCCATCCACCTGACAGGTGTGGCATATCAAGAAGCTGATTAAAAAGCCTGATCATTACACAGTACCAATTTTTGGCCAGCTTCCTCCGAATGGAGAAATATTGCTGCCACTTTATTTTATTTTCCTAATCTTGTATTATTGTAATTTATAACTCATGTCAAGCCAGCTGCATTTTTGTGGGCATAAGAAGGAGAAGAAGGCACAAGCCAACCCAATGTTTCATGTTACCCAATTAAAAAGCCAACCCAATGTTTCATGTTACCCAATTAACATTTCTGATAATTTTTGGGAGGAATGGAGGGAGTCAAAGAGAGAGAGAGGCTGGGAGGAATGGAGGGAGTCAAAGAGAGACTAGGAGGAATGGAGGGAGTCAGAGAAAGAGAGAGAGGCTGGGAGGAATGGAGAGAGTCAGAGAGAGAGAGAGAGACTGGGAGGAATGGAGGGAGTCAGAGAGACTGGGAGGAATGGAGGGAGTCAGAGAGGCTGGGAGGAATGGAGGGAGTCAGAGAGACAGAGAGAGAGAGAGACTGGGAGGAATGGAGGGAGTCAGAGAGACTGGGAGGAATGGAGGGAGTCAAAGAGAGACTGGGAGGAATGGAGGGAGTCAGAGAGACTGGGAGGAATGGAGGGAGTCAAAGAGAGACTGGGAGGAATGGAGGGAGTCAGAGAAACTGGGAGGAATGGGGGGAGTCAAAGAGAGACTGGGAGGAATGGAGGGAGTCAGAGAGACTGGGAGGAATGGAGGGAGTCAGAGAGACTGGGAGGAATGGAGGGAGTCAAAGAGAGACTGGGAGGAATGGAGGGAGTCAGAGAGACTGGGAGGAATGGAGGGAGTCAGAGAGACTGGGAGGAATGGAGGGAGTCAGAGAGGCTGGGAGGAATGGAGGGAGTCAAAGAGAGACTGGGAGTAATGGAGGGAGTCAAAGAGGGACTGGGAGGAATGGAGGGAGTCAGAGAGACTGGGAGGAATGGAGGATGTCAAAGAAAGAGAGAGAGTCTGGGAGGAATGGAGGGAGTCAGAGAGACTGGGAGGAATGGAGGGAGTCAGAGAGACTGGGAGGAATGGAGGGAGTCAAAGAGAGACTGGGAGGAATGGAGGAAGTCAAAGAGAGAGAAAGAGAGAGAGTCTGGGACGAATGGAGGGAGTCAAAGAGAGAAAAAGAGAGCGAGTCTGGGAGGAATGGAGGGAGTCAAAGAGAGAGAAAGAGAGAGAGAGGGTGGGAGGAATGGAGGGAGTCAGAGAGACAGCGAGAGAGAGAGACTGGGAGGAATGGAGGGAGTCAAATAGAGACTGGGAGGAATGGAGGGAGTCAGAGAGACTGGGAGGAATGGAGGGAGTCAGAGAGACTGGGAGGAATGGAGGGAGTCAGAGACTGGGAGGAATGGAGGGAGTCAAAGAAAGAGAAAGAGAGAGAGTCTGGGAGGAATGGATGGAGTTAACGAGACAGCAAGAGAGAGAGACTGGGAGGAATGGAGGGAGTCAAAGAGAGAGAAAGAGAGAGAGTCTGGGAGGAATGGAGGGAGTCAGAGAGACTGGGAGGAATGGAGGGAGTCAGAGAGACTGGGAGGAATGGAGGGAGTCAAAGAGGGACTGGGAGGAATGGAGGGAGTCAGAGAGACTGGGAGGAATGGAGGGAGTCAAAGAGAGACTGGTAGGAATGGAGGGAGTCAAAGAGAGAGAGAGGCTGGGAGGATTGGAGGGAGTCAAAGAGGGACTGGGAGGAATGGAGGGAGTCAGAGAGACTGGGAGGAATGGAGGGAGTCAAAGAGGGACTGGGAGGAATGGAGGGAGTCAGAGAGACTGGTAGGAATGGAGGGAGTCAAAGAGAGAGAGAGGCTGGGAGGATTGGAGGGAGTCAAAGAGAAAGTTAGAAAGACAGGATGGAGGGAGTCAAAGAGAGCGAGAGGCTGGGAGGAATGGAGGGAGTCAGAGAGACTGGGAGGAATGGAGGGAGTCAAAGAAAGAGAAAGAGAGAGAGTCTGGGAGGAATGGATGGAGTTAAGGTGACAGCAAGAGAGAGACTGGGAGGAATGGTGTGAGTCAAAGAGAAAGAGAAGGAGGAATGGAGGGAGTTGAAGAGAGAGAGAGAGAGGCTGGGAGGAATAGAGAGAGTCGAAGAGACGGAAAGAGACTAAACCACATAATTAAGAACAGGCCGACCTGACAAAGGGCTTGGATGAGGTTGAATGGGCTGTGTTAGCAAGCAGTGGGTTTAGATAGGCTACAAGCTCGGAGGAGGTTGGATGGATTAGCTAGCAGGGAGTTTAGATAGGATACAGGCTTGGAGGAGGTTGAATGGGCTGGGTTAGCAAGCAGGGGGTTTAGATAGGCTACAAGCTCGGAGGAGGTTGGATGGGTTAGCTAGCAGGGAGTTTAGATAGAATACAGGCTTGGAGGAGGTTGAATGGGCTTGGTTAGCTAGCAGGGAGTTTAGATAGGGTACAGGCTTGGAGGAGGTTGAATGGGCTGGGTTAGCTAGCAGGGGGTTTAGATATAATACAGGCTTGGAGGAGGTTGGATGTGTTAGCTAGCAGGGGGTTTAGAAAGGATACATGCTTGGGGGAGGTTGGATGTGTTAGCTACCAGAGGTTTTAGATAGGATGCAGGCTTGGAGGAGGTTGGATGTGTTAGCTAGCAGGGGGTTTAGAAAGGATACATGCTTGGGGGAGGTTGGATGGGTTAGCTAGCAGGGGGTTTAGATAGGATACAGGCTTGGGGGAGGTTGGATGGGTTAGCTAGCAGGGGGTTTAGAAAGGATACAGGCTTTTGGGGAGGTTGGATGTGTTAGCTAGCATGTGGTTTAGATAGGATACAGGCTTGGGGGAGGTTGGATGGGTTAGCTAGCAGGGGGTTTATATAGGATACAGGCTTGGGGGAGGTTGGATGGGTTAGCTAGCAGGGAGTTTAGATAGAATACAGGCTTGGGGGAGGTTGGATGGGTTAGCTAGCAGGGGGTTTAGATAGGATACAGGCTTGGGGGAGGTTGGATGGGTTAGCTAGCAGGGGGTTTAGATAGGATACAGGCTTGGGGGAGGTTGGATGGGTTAGCTAGCAGGGAGTTTAGATAGGATACAGGCTTGGAGGAGGTTGGATATGTTAGCTAGCAGGGGGTTTAGATAGGATACAGGCTTGGGGGAGGTTGGATGGGTTAGCTAGCAGGGAGTTTACATAGAATTACAGGCTTGGGGGAGGTTGGAGGGGTTACCTAGCAGGGAGTTTAGATAGAATACAGGCTTGGAGGAGGTTGGATGGGTTAGCTAGCAGGGAGTTTAGATAGAATACAGGCTTGGAGGAGGTTGGATGGGTTAGCTAGCAGGGGGTTTAGATAGGATACAGGCTTGGGGGAGGTTGGATGGGTTAGCTAGCAGGGAGTTTAGATAGGATACAGGCTTGGAGGAGGTTGGATATGTTAGCTAGCAGGGGGTTTAGATAGGATACAGGCTTGGGGGAGGTTGGATGGGTTAGCTAGCAGGGAATTTAGATATAATACAGGCTTGGGGGAGGTTGGAGGGGTTACCTAGCAGGGAGTTTAGATAGAATACAGGCTTGGAGGAGGTTGGATGGGTTAGCTAGCAGGGAGTTTAGATAGGATACAGGCTTGGGGGAGGTTGGATGGGTTAGCTAGCAGGGGGTTTAGATATGATACAGGCTTGGGGGAGGTTGGATGGGTTAGCTAGCAGGGGGTTTAGATTGAATACAGGCTTGGGGGAGGTTGGATGGGTTAGCTAGCAGGGGGTTTACATACAGGCTTTGTCTCCTCCTCATCTCCTTGGTTTTCTATCTGTTCTATCACTGACCTAACCTTGTAGCCACAGACCTGTGTGTGTGTGTGTGTGTGTGTGTGTGTGTGTGTGTGTGTGTCGAGGGGGGGGGGGGGTACACCTTGACTCCTAGCATGAGGGCTAAACATAATAAAGAACATTGTGTTTGTCTGTATTTGAAAGGACGATCATAAATATATTGATGGTAGTATACTTTTTCCCCCTAAGATGTTTTCTGATCATCCGAGTTCAGAGGTTAGGGTTAGGGTTAGGGTCAGAGGTTAGGGTTAGGGCATCGTCTTGTTTCCTTTTGACTTGACGTGCGAGATGCGAAAACAACTTTTCATCAGAGTGCGGGTCACCAGTTTGCAGAAAAGCGACGTTTAAACCATCTTCTCCCTTTCCTTTAATAGCTGGGGTTTCACCGTCTACACAGACAAACAGCAATGGTGAGTGCTTTTCACTGCTTTTCAATTTAAATAATTCAAAACCTTCACCCTCCTCTTCTGTCGTTTTTATCAAAGTTTGACAGAACAAAAATAAGAAATTGAAGACCGTATGATTTCTCCACCAGATTTGATTAATCAGATGTTTTTCACTGTTAAGAATGAGGCCATTATTTTCCCTCAGCCCCACACCAGTGTTAGGGTATTGGACGTTGTGCCTCTTCAACCACAGATCCAGGATCAGATCTTAACCTCGTATGCATATCCTTTACCATTAGGCAGTCTAGTAAAAATCTGACCCTAGGTCAGTGGTTAAGGGGTAATTTATATCTACTATTGTTTTCTGATCCACAGGCATTTCTGCTGCGAGGGGGAGGAGTCTCAAATAGACTGGGTGACTGACATCATCACGATGAAGGTATTTTCACGGTTCGGGAAACATCTCAGGAAATAAAGGTTGTGTTCAACATGGTCGGTGTTTCACTATGTTCTATCGATTATATAAGCATTGACCAATCAGCTTGTTGAAATGGTGTAAGGAGAACACGTCTGACATAGAACGATCACTCCTGATGCACGTACTACTGTAAGAGCTGGATCCACGGATGTTGTTTCCTTGTACGGTCTCTTTCCACCAAGTGTATGAAAACGTAATAATCCTTGAACGAAAGACAATGATACATATTGAGAATGGTTTGTTGGTCCTCTCCTGTCGCCATTGCTCATTCCCGTGAAAAATTGGTTGATTAACACTCAGGAAAAACTGCATCTTTAAACCATAAATCATATTTACACTCCCATATCATTGTTCATCATTTTCCATTGTAACCTCCCCCCAAAAAGATGGGGACTAACACGAAATACAATACATAAATAAGGGGAAGTGCTGTGAAGTTTTCGAGGTCACTCAGCGATAACATAAATCACATTATCTGCAACATTCTCAGCCACTGGAATAAGGTCAGGGAGATTGTAGCCATCACATTGGTGAGCAGAACACTACAGTACCTACATCTACAGCAGATTTAGCTAAGTGTTGTTTGTGTCAGTGGCTGACAGCGCACAGCCGCCATAAATAATGCAAAGAGGAGAGAAGCTACAGATGTTGCAGATGAGCGAGAGAACATCACTCTCCTTTTTCTCGTTCAATTGTTGTTGTTTTCTCTCTCTCTCTCTCTCTTTCTCTCTCTCTCTCGCTTTCTCTCTCTCTCTCGCGCTCTCTCTCTCTCTCGCGCTCTCTCTCTCTCTCTCTCTTCTTCAGGGAGAGTTCGGGAGGGTAATTTTCAGTCTCATTTTAGTTTTTTTAATTACAAGACAAAAACAAAAGCGAGACTATTTCGTTATTGCTATGAGAAAATGTAGCTTTTTAAATGTCGCAAATTCATCAGCACTCATCCTTACTATTCTGAAAAGTGCATCAGTGCATCTCATAGATACACAAAGAGAAATCTTAGTTTTCCATTGCCCTATTTGTGCGTTGTCGTCTCGTTGCCGACTCTACAACCATCAACTGTGCTTGTTGTTTGTCACAGGTACTTCATGTAAGACCTAGTCTTTAGCGATTTACTTTAGGTCTGTCAGTAAAAGACAGACCTAAAGTGGAAGGCCATATTTTTGGCTAGAGCGTTTGCTAGAGCGTGAGCAACAGTGACTTTTCCCTACTCTCAGCTCTCAGAGTCAGTCCCTAAACAACTAAATCTATAGCAGGGTATAGCAGGCTAAAAGTAGTAGACTCCTCTCAAAGCTTCTAAGACTTGTGAGAAGGATAGAAAATGAGAGAGAGAGAGAGAGAGACAGCGAGAGAGAGAGAGAGAGAGAGAGAGAGGGAGAGAGATAGAGACAGCGAGAGAGAGAGAAACAGAGAGAGAGAGAGAGACAGTGAGAGAGAGAGAGAGAGAGAGAGACAGCGAGAGAGAGAGAGAGAGGGAGAGAGATAGAGACAGCGAGAGAGAGAGAAACAGAGAGAGAGAGAGAGAGAGAGCGAGAGAGAGCGAGAGAGAGAGAGACAGCGAGTGAGAGAGAGACAGCGAGAGAGAGACAGCGAGAGAGAGAGAGAGACAGCGAGAGAGAGAGAGAGAGACAGCGAGAGAGACAGCAAGAGAGACAGCGAGAGAGACAGCGAGGGAGAGAGAGAGAGAGAGAGAATACCTATTCTCACTTTCTTTCCTCTTACCTTTTAGCAGGCATTTGGCTTTCGGAAAGTGTTTCCATAGCAACTGGCAAAAGGAAGTCTAGTTTCTTTTTGTTTTGGGGAGTGGTGGAGAGATACAAAAGGTCCATGCACACTTTCCAGCACAAATTAAATGAGGAGATGAAAAGAGTTCAAGAGGTATCTCAGGTCAACCTGTGACCAGGAAGTGGACAAGTCATTAAAGTTTAGTACGAGCAAGCGCGGTCAGGATTTTTTTGTCAGGAACACCGGGTCATCACCCTGCGACTCTCAACTCTCTCCACCCTAACCGGTGGCTCAGTATCGCTGCCTTTAAAAACATACTCAGAGAAAGTTCCAGAGAGACAACGGCAGCAACACTACCTGATATTGCTGAAGATCATGGACAATTGTTAAATTGTTAGGTGTAGTCATTTTTTTTTTTAAATCATAAACTGTTGCGCTTTCTCCAACGTCTCCAAGTGGACTCATACTGAACAAAGAATGTCCATGAATTTGTTTTGTCGTACTTGTAATGTCATAGTTTCAAAAATGGTTGCAGAAACTACTTATAGGAAGTGTATCACCATAGACATAGAACAGTGTATTGACTAATGAGTGTCTGTGTCGTCAGCATGGAGGAGACCTCTGGTCAAAGAGCAGAGATCACAGCAAACCTGCAGTTCATGAAAGCATGTCAGCAGCCCAGCCCAGTCCACAGAACACGAAACACAAAACCAGCAAAAACGTAAGTCTCCATATCGTCTCTTCACCATGAATTCAAGCCTACGCATAATTTAGTCAGGAAGTGAATCCAAGCCAATACACTTGACTTGGTTGTTGATCACCCATCCTTTAGCTCTATGAATAGTTGTGTAAGCTGAACTCTTACAGATAAGAGCTTATCATATCATGAGACAGTAGATTACTTTATTTACAGTGCCTTCTGACATTATTCAGACCCCTTGTCTTTTTTCCACATTTAGTTACGTTACATCCTTATTCTAAAATGGATTATAGAAAAAAATATCCTAAGCAATCTAGACATAATACCCCATAATGACATCACAATACCCCATAATGACATCACGATACCCCATAATGACATCACAATACCCCATAATGACATCACAATACCCCATAATGACGTCACAATACCCCATGATGACATCACAATACCCCATAATGACATCACAATACCCCATAATGACATCACAATACCCCATAATGACATCACAATACCCCATAATGACATCACAATACCCCATAATGACATCACAATACCCCATAATGACATAACAATACCCCATAATGACAAAGCGAAAACAGATTTTTGGATATTTTTTGCACATTTATTTGAAATAAAAAACAGAAATAGCTTATTTACATAAGTATTCAGACTCTTTGCTATGAGACTTGAAATTAAGCTCAGGTGCATCCTGTTTCCATTGATCATCCTCAAGAACACAGTGGCCTCCATCATTCTATAATGGAAGAAATTTGGAACCTCCAAGACTCTTCCTAGAGCTGGCCTCCCGGCTAAACTGAGAAATCAGGGGAGAAGGGCCTTGGTCAGGGAGGTGACCGTTAACCCGATGGTCACTCTGACAGAGCTCTAGAGTTCCTCTGTTGAGATGAGAGAAGCTTCCAGAAGGAAAACCATCCCTGCACTCCACCAATCAGGCCTTTATGGTAGAGTGTCCAGACAGAAGCCACTCCTCAGTAAAAGACACATGACAGCCCGCTTGGAGTTTGCCAAAAGGCACCTAAAAACTCTCAAACCACGAGGAACACAATTCTCTGGTTTGATGAAACCAAGATTGAACTCTTTGGCTTGAATGCCAAGCATCACGTCTGGTGGAACCCTGAACCATCCCTACAGTGAAGCATGGTGGTGGCAGCATCATGCTGTGGGGATGTTTTTCAGCGGCAGGGGCTGGGAGGCTAATTAGGAGGGAGGCAAAGATGAATGGAGCAAAGTACACAGAGATCATTGATGAAAACCTGCTCCAGAGCGCTCAGGACCTCAGACTGGGGCAAATGTTGACCTTCCAACAGGACAATGACCCTAAGCACTCAGCCAAGACAACGGAGGAGTGGCTTCGGGACAAGTCTCTGAATGGCCTTGAGTGGCCCAGCCAGAGCCAGGACTTGAACCTGATCAAACATCTCTGGAGAGACCTGAAAATAGCTGTGCAGCAACGCTCCCCATCCAACCTGACAGAGTTTGAGCGGATCAGTAGAGAAGAATGGGAGAAACTCCCCAAATACAGGTGTGCCATGCTTGTAGCGTCATACCCAAGAAGACTCGAGGCTGTCAAATGTGCTTCAACAAAGTTTGGAATAAAGGGTCTAAATACTTAAATGTAATATTTCAGTTGTATTACATTTTCTTTGCAAAAATGTCTAAAAACCAGTTTGATCCTTTGTCATTATGGGGTATTGTGATGTCATTATGGAGTATTGTGATGTCATTATGGGGTATTGTGATGTCATTATGGGGTATTGTGATGTCATTATGGGGTATTGTGATGTCATTATGGGGTATTGTGATGTCATTATGGGGTATTGTGATGTCATTATGGGGTATTGTGATGTCATTATGGGGTATTGTGATGTCATTATGGGGTATTGTGATGTCATTATGGGGTATTGTGTGTAGATTGATAAGGGGGGAACATATATAATAAATGTTATAATAAGGCTGTAACCTAAAAAAATCAAGGTGTCTGAAAACTTTCCGAAGGTATGTTCAAGAAATGAACCCTTTCTCTACCTCTCCCTTCCGTAGCCGTCATGCAGAAAGCTGTCCCTAAACATCGGCACACCTCCCAGTGAAGATGAGAAAACAAGGAATAGCGAAGATTGTGTCAGTCTCCGGCACAAAACAGCCATAGTGGCTAATTGCTTGAAGCAGAAGGACCGACTCGTGTCCCCCGGGACTGGTCAGAGAAATGTTTCAGCGGGGGTGATCCAGCCTCAGCGATGTCCCTCTCCACACCCAGAGCCCCAAGCCCCTCAGAGTGGCGTCAAGAACCCAAACAGGAGGCCCGTTCTGATTGGAGAGGGGGGTCTAATGCCCCCCAACCTCCTCAACGAACTTAACTCTGTGCTGAATAAGACTGGCCGAAGCGCCAAGGAGGAGAAGAGCTGATGGAGAGATAGAGAAGCCCAGAGAAAAGAAAAAGATGAAAATGTAAAGTTGAGGCTGAGAAAAAGAAAGTGCAAGAAAGAAAGGGAATGGAAGATGATTTGAATGAAAAACAGAGCGACATTGAGACAGAAAGACTGAGTGAGACAGAAAGACTGAATGAGACAGAAAGACTGAGTGAGACAGAAAGACTGAGTGAGACAGAAAGACTAAATGAGACAGAAAGACTGAGTGAGACAGAAAGACTGAGTGAGACAGAAAGACTGAGTGAGACAGAAAGACTGAGTGAGACAGAAAGACTGAGCGAGACAGAAAGACTGAGTGAGACAGAAAGACTGAGTGAGACAGAAAGACTGAGTGAGACAGAAAGACTGAGTGAGACAGAAAGACTAAATGAGACAGAAAGACTGAGCGAGACAGAAAGACTGAGTGAGACAGAAAGACTGAGTGAGACAGAAAGACTGAGTGAGACAGAAATACTGAGTGAGATAGAAAGACTGAGCGAGACAGAAAGACTGAGTGAGACAGAAAGACTGAGTGAGACAGAAAGACTGAGTGAGACAGAAAGACTGAGCGAGACAGAAAGACTGAGTGAGACAGAAAGACTGAGTGAGACAGAAAGACTGAGTGAGACAGAAAGACTGAGTGAGACAGAAAGACTGAGTGAGAGTGAAAGACTGAGTGAGAGTGAAAGACTGAGTGAGACAGAAAGACTGAGTGAGACAGAAAGACTGAGTGAGACAGAAAGACTGAGTGAGAGTGAAAGACTGAGTGAGAGTGAAAGACTGAGTGATACAGAAAGACTGAGTAAGACAAAAAGACTGAGCGAGACAGAAAGACTGAGCGAGACAGAAAGACTGAGTGAGACAGAAAGACTGAGTGAGACAGAAAGACTGAGTGAGACAGAAAGACTGAGCGAGACAGAGACGGAGCGAGACAGAAAGACTGAGCGAGACAGAAAGTGAGTGAGACAGAAAGACTGAGTGAGACAGAAAGACTGAGTGAGAGTGAAAGACTGAGTGAGACAGAAAGACTGAGTGAGACAGAAAGACTGAGCGAGACAGAAAGACTGAGTGAGACAGAAAGACTAAATGAGACAGAAAGACTGAGTGAGACAGAAAGACTGAGCGAGACAGAAAGACTGAGTGAGACAGAAAGACTGAGCGAGAGTGAAAGACTGAGTGAGACAGAAAGACTAAATGAGACAGAAAGACTGAGCGAGACAGAAAGACTGAGTGAGACAGAAAGACTGAGCGAGACAGAAAGACTGAGTGAGACAGAAAGACTAAATGAGACAGAAAGACTGAGCGAGAGTGAAAGAGAGACAAAGGGAGAAACTTAAAAAAAAAACGTGAATAAACAAGTTGTCATTCTCTTCAAGAGGGACACTTGGACCTGTTTTCCAGGAGGGAAATAGAGTTTGGAGTGGAAAACAGGTCCAAGTGCTATTGATGGACATATCATGGGAAAGTCCAGGCCGACCAACACACTAACACAGTCATTTATAACAGTTCTCGAGCATGTCCAGATACATTTCTACACCGTTACCTATGCTATACCTTTCTGGCTTTCGTTAAAATTCAATATTGATATGATATGATTAATATTGATTGACAAGGAATATCTTCTCCAAAGGAATGTACTGTATCTATTCTGTTATTGCATTACAAATTGTATTTCCTGGTGACATACTACATGCTACATGCTACATGCGACATGCTACATACTACATGCTACATACTACATGCTACATACTACATGCTACATACAACATACTACATGCTACATACTACATACTACATACTACATACTACATGCTACATGCTACATGCTACATACTACATGCTACACATTACATGCAACATACTACATGCTACATACTACATGCTACATACTACATACTACATGCTGCATACAACATACTACGTGCTACATGCTACATACTACATACTACATACTACATGCTACATACTACATGCTACATGCTACATACTACATACTACATGCTACACATTACAGGCTACATACTACATGCTGCATAGTACATACTACATGCTACATACTACATACTACATACTACGTGCTACATACTACATGCTACATGCTACATACTACATGCTACATACTACATACTACATGCTACATGCTACATACTACATACTACGTGCTACATGCTACATACTACATGCTACATACTACATGCTACATACTACGTGCTACATGCTACATACTACATGCTACATACTACATGCTACATGCTACATGCTACATACTACGTGCTACATGCTACATGCTACATGCTACATACTACATGCTACATACTACATGCTACATGCTACATACTACATGCTACATACTACATACTACATACTACATACTACATTTTTATATTGTACAGTTGTATAATACACTGCACATTGTATGTTCTGTTCTTTGACTGTATTTGTGTATAAAATACTGTACTGTATATTTTATGCATATTAGGAAATGGGGGACACTGTTAACCCATAGTATTCGATATGTACAGTATATTTAATTACGTAGTATTTCCTTCACAAACGACTTGATTTGAAAAAAATATATATATATATATGAATACCGACCAATTCTTATTCAAATATCTGTTATATCGTTTGAGTGCCAGGGCATATGCTTTTCCCAAATGGGATTTGAACCCATTCAAAAAAGACCCCCCCCCCCCCCCCCAAAAAAAAAAAAAAAACGCCCCCAACTTTTTTTCCTGTCGTTGTTTTATTCATAGACCTCATCAAAGGGTTCTTTTTTTATTGTAGTAAAATGTAAAAATAAACTCTGCATCTTAAGTCATCCGCTCTCCTTATTGAATAATGTATTTCAGTCTAAAAATGTTTATGCATTGTAGACAATTGTCACCCAGGTTCTCCATAAAAAATTCATCTTGACATTTTATTCTGATTTTCCCCCCCCCCCCACACCATAACTGCCAATTGTCCTTTTGTTCAACATCGTATTATCTTTTTATTTTAATCATGACTGTGTGTTGATAGTCTGAATATATCTTATTAATAACATGCCTTTTGTTCTCACAGTGTAAATACCTGTATTTTACTGGGTCTGTGACATTCATTTCATTAAGATATTCATTTCATTATGTGGGCTGAAGTTATCGCGCTATTGTACGACGGTAATTTCATAACACTGGCTTCTCACTGGTTCTGTACAGCGTGATTGTTTTGTAAATGATTTCGTCCTAAATCAAATTAAAGTTAATTGTAGTGTACAGAGTTCAGGGAAATGCTTACTTGCAAGCACTCCTCTCAAATACACTAGCTGTCTTTGTTATATTCGCAGTTTGTTTTGATTCCAAACCACTTGTATTACACTAAAGCCTCTTTAGCTATCTGTTGTCAATTGTTCCAACCTTGTGGCCTCCTCTATACTCCCAGTACAGCCAGATGTCATTGTTTCAACTCAACAGCACTGAAGTGGAGCTCGGCGATTAGAGACGATTAGCTCCCGGGACTTTGTGACTGTGTCTGTCACCTGCCTCTGCACTTCTATGCCTCTGGGCACCTCTGGGCGCTAACCAAAGCCACCGAGGCGCGCACACACACACACACACACACACACACACACACACACACACACACACACACACACACACACACACACACACACACACACACACACACATTATGTAGGAATAGAATAGCACTCCATCCACATCACACGTTTGCTTTCACTGCAGGAAGGTCACCATATGGCAGCAGAGAGTTAAGTGAATGAGGCTAGTGACGCATCATTATGAACTCCGCTGTGACCTTGCCACTCAAGAAAGGTCGCGTATGGCGGTAATGTTACAGCAGTGATGCTTTGAGCAGAGGTGGAGAGGGACCAGTTACCTATGTTGACACGGAGAGAGTGAGAGAGAGAGAGAGAGAGAGATGGGGGAGAAAGAGAGAGAGAGATGGGGGAGAAAGAGAGAGACAGAGAGAGAAAGAGAGATGGGGGAGAAAGAGAGAGAGAGAGATGGGGGAGAGAGAGAGAGAGACAGAGAGAGAGAGAGATGGGGGAGAGAGAGAGAGATGGGGGAGAGAGAGAGAGAGAGATGGGGAGAGAGAGAGAGAGACAGAGAGAGAGAGAGATGGGGGAGAAAGAGAGAGAGAGAGAGACAGAGAGATGGGGGAAAGAGAGAGAGAGAGAGAGACACAGAGAGAGAGATGAGCAAGGGAGGGGGAGAAAGAGAGAGAGACACAGAGAGAGAGAGAGTGAGATGAGGGAGGGGGAGAAAGAGAGAGAGACACAGAGAGAGAGATGAGCGAGGGAGGGGGAGAAAGAGAGAGAGAGACACAGAGAAAGAGAGTGAGATGAGGGAGGGGGATAAAGAGAGAGAGAGAGAGACACAGAGAGAGAGAGATGAGCGAGGGAGGGGGAGAAAGAGAGAGACACAGAGAGAGAGAGAGAGAGACAGAGATGAGCGAGGGAGGGAGGGGGAGAAAGAGAGAGAGAGAGATGAGCGAGGGAGGGGTAGAAAGAGAGAGAGACACAGAGAGAGAGAGAGATGAGCGAGGGAGAGAGAGAAAGAGAGAGAGAGAGATGAGCGAAGGAGGGGTAGAAAGAGAGAGAGAGATGAGCAAGGGAGGGGGAGAAAGAGAGAGACAGGGAAAAGAGAAAAGAGATGACCTTTATTTCAAAATGATGAGCCCTTGTACTGCATGTGAGAAGAGTTTAAATTAACTGGAGGGGTTGTAGTTACGGAGTACAGGGGATGTTGTGTTAGATCCAGATGTTATAATTTATCTGCTTTGTAAGATATAAGACCACGGAGGCCTGGACGAGTTAGGGCGCGAGCAGCGGAAGAATCTGTGGAGGAATGTAAAATGGAGAAAGTTGTCAGAAGATATGTGAATGACTGCTACTTATGTAGCAACAGGGTTGGGTAGGTTGCTTCCTGAATGTAATCTGTTAGTTACTAGTTTCCTGTCCCAAGTAGTAATCGGTTTGGATTTACCCAAACTCGGCAATGTAATCTAAACTCGGCAATGTAATTACTTTCAGTTACTTTTGGATGACTTTACCCTTAAGAGGCATTAGAAGACAAAATGGATCCATCAAATGCTTTTGGTGTGTCATCATAGTGGTCTCTGATTGGTGTGTCATCATTTGTTGTGTCATCATAGTGGTCTCTGATTGGTGTGTCATCATAGTGGTCTCTGATTGGTGGTCATCATTTGTTGTGTCAACATAGTGGTCTCTGATTGGTGGTCATCGTTTGGTGTGTCATCATAGTGGTCTCTGATTGGTGTGTCATCATAGTGGTTGTCTGATTGGTGTATCATCATAGTGCTCTCTGATTGGTGGTCATCATTTGGTGTGTCATCATAGTGGTCTCTGATTGGTGGTCATCATTTGGTGTATCAACATAGTGGTCTCTGATTGGTGGTCATTATTTGATGTGTCAACATAGTGGTCTCTGATTGGTGGTCATCATTTGGTGTGTCAAAATAGTGGTCTCTAATTGGTGGTCATCGTTTGGTGTGTCATCATAGTGGTCTCTGATTGGTGTGTCATCATAGTGGTCTCTGATTGGTGTATCATCATAGTGGTCTCTGATTGGTGTGTCATCATAGTGCTCTCTGATTGGTGGTCATCATTTGGTGTGTCATCATAGTGGTCTCTGATTGGTGGTCATCATTTGGTGTGTCATCATAGTGGTCTCTGATTGGTGTGTCATCATAGTGGTCTCTGATTGGTGGTCATCATTTGGTGTGTCATCATAGTGGTCTCTGATTGGTGTGTCATCATAGTGGTCTCTGGTTGGTGTGTCATCATAGTGGTCTCTGACTCACTCAGGTGGAACAAACTTAAACATGCACCTTTTTTCAATACTGAATTGAATGTCATTGAGAAAACAGAAAGGTGTCAAAATAAAAAATTTCGCAAACATCCTTTCTGACATCAAAAGTAATCCTAAAAGTAATCCCCAACCCTGTGTTGCCATGGTGCTGTCTGGACATTGGTCACTATTGTGGTGAGGAGGCCTGAAGGATGGAAACACGTGTGCTCACACACACACACACAGACACACACTCTCTCACATTCACACACACACACACACACACACACACACACACACACACACACACACACACACACACACACACACACACACACACACACACACACACACACACAAACACAATTTACCACACAGCAATTACAATACACAGTAACTCACCTTCAAATCAGATGACATGACAGGCTACGTTCACCCTCAATATGCTCCTAAGACGTGTGTGCCAAGCCGCAATGTGCCCCCTTAAGATTTACAGTTCCAAAAAGACTGTCATGGGGCTAGAGAGATGGGGGGGGGGGGGGGGGGGGGCTGGCTGTCGTGGGGAGCGGGAGGTGGGGGGTTGGCCAGGCTGTCATGGGGCTAGAGAGATGGGGCGGTTGCCAGGCTGTCATGGGGCTAGGATGATTAGGGCGGGGGTGGCCATGCTGTCATGGGGCTAGGGTGATGGGGGGGAGGGGAGGGGGAAGGGGGTGGTTGCCAGGCTGTCCTGGGTCTAAGGTGATTTGGTCGGGGGTGGCCTGCTGTCGTGGGGCTAGGGTGATGGGCTAAGAAGAGGTGGCCAGGCTGTCGCGGGGCTAAGGAGAGGTGGCCAGGCTGTCACAGGGCTAAGGAGAGGTGGCCAGGCTGTCACGGGGCTCAGGAGAGGTGGACAGGCTGTCACGGGGCTAGAGAGATGGAGAGGTGGCCAGGCTGTCACGGGGCTAAGGAGAGGTGGCCAGGCTGTCCTGGGGCTAAGGAGAGGTGGCCAGGCTGTCGTGGGGCTAAGGAGCGGTGGACAGGCTGTTTTGGGGCTAAGGAGAGGTGGCCAGGCTGTCACGGGGCTAGAGAGAAGGAGAGGTGGCCAGGCTGTTGTGGGGCTAAGGAGAGGTGGCCAGGCTTTCCTGCGGCTAAGGAGAGGTGGCCAGGCTGTCCTGGGGCTAAGGAGAGGTGGCCAAGCTGTCATGGGGCTAAGGAGAGGTGGCCAGGCTGTCATGGTGCTAAGGAGAGGTGGCCAGGCTGTCCTGGGGCTAAGGAGAGGTGGCCAGGCTGTCACAGGGTTAAGGAGAGGTGTCCAAGATGTCATGGGGCTAAGGAGAGGTGGCCAGGCTGTAATGGGGCTAAGGAGAGGTGGCCAGGCTGTCACGGGGCTAAGGAGAGGTGGCCAGGCTGTCATGGGGCTAAGGAGAGGTGGCCAGGCTGTCACGGGGCTAGAGAGAAGGAGAGGTGGCCAGGCTGTCCTGGGGCTAAGGAGAGGAGCCAAGCTGTCCTGGGGCTAAGGAGAGATGGGGAGGTGGCCAGGCTTTCACGGGGCTAAGGAGAGGTGGCCAGGCTGTCATGTGGCTAAGGAGAGGTGGCCAGGCTGTCATGGTGCCTTCTGAAAGACATCCATGAGCTGATCATTAGAGACATCCGTCTGGACCCTGCAATCATTTCCATCTAGTAATCCACTCCAGAGGTGGAATGTGACCACAGATCATTTCACCAGAGGAGAAAGAGATCAGCTTAATGATCCTGTGATCACGGTACACATTTCCCATATTGCCTTTGTGTTTATCTTCGACCACATCCCAAGGACACAGATAGTGATATCTGGATGCTAATTTCCAAAAGCAAGGGCATCATTTATTTATCACAAAAGATTTTGTGATTAATCTGAAATACTATGGCCAGCCAGGGCAACCTCCCATTCTAGCATTGTTTGTCCTATATTGTGTTATCAACACAGCAAAAGCTTAATTTAGAAAAAGTGGCCAATTGTAAATGACGCAAACATTTGCTCATTAAAGATGCATAGAGTTTTATATGGTGGGAATCTTCAAAGTGTGTGTATGTTGTGTGTGTGTGTGTATGTGTGAGTCTTTCCCCTGTGTTTGAACAGCCTGATAACTGACATACTGTCCCTGTGCAACAGAGACATACCAATCACAGAGCTCGATAGCTCATTATTAATGCATTACAGTATTTAAACAGTAATGGCCTGTCAATATTGGAGACCTTGGATATTTGGTCCAATCAAATAGCTGTCAATAAAATAGCGGTTTTGATGATGTGCTGCGAGGGCGAGTCGCCATGGAGAAGGTCAGTAAACAATGTGATGAGAATGTTAAATCATCCTCCTTTGAAAATAGAAAAATACTGTTTGAGGTTGAAGATAGACTTCAGAAACGTTGGCTTGCTGATTTTCTGAGCCTGAATAAATGTCAACCTTCAAGATGATATAATAACTGGTGTTACGGATAACACAACACACCTCATCCAGGTGATTTGATTGGCCGAGAGAATCACAAGGAACATTTTTGATTGGGCCGATCAAACAGTGATTGAGGCATCCGGGTGCCATAGTTGTGGGTCACCTGAACCAGCATCTGTGCATTATAGACCTGTCTAACGCCCAGAACACTCCGATTCAAACTCCCGTTCACCAGCTCTACAAGCATTATAATGTCAAAATACTTTCATTGATCACCAAGCATGGAATTTCAACATTATAACGCTTGCCAAGCTGGTGAATGGAAGTTTGAATCTGGGCTTTCTAGGCGTTCGAGAGATACTGATACTGGTTCATGGGTCACCATAATCGTCCCTGAGATTCAGATGTGTCGGCAACTGGCTGGCGTGGGTGCACAGTGTGACGATTCAATCACAATTTATGGCATTGTCCACATCGATGACCATGCTTTGCATTTTAAAGAGCGGCACACACCCCGAGCTCGCACCACAGATGTTCCCGCAAGGTTCATGAGATTCCATTTGTCTCCTGGCGCCTTCAAAGCTGAAAGTGATTCAAACTGGAGTTGACATTGTGAATGAGTTGACATTGTGTGACAAACAATGAGGTTACCAAACATTATGAACACCTTCCTAATATTAAGTTGCAACACCCCCCCCCCCCCCTCCTTTGCCCTCAGAACAGCCTCAATTCCTCTGGGCATGGACTCTAGCGTTCCACAGGGATGCTGGCATATGTTGACTACAATGCTTCCCACAGTTGTGTCAAGTCAGCTGGATGTCCTTTGGGTGGTGGATCATTCTTGAAACACACTGCAAACTGTTAGGTGTAAAATTTTTTTTTAAAAACAGCAGCGTTGCAGTTCTTGACACAAACTGGCAAGCCTGTCACTTACTGCCCTACCCTGTTCAAAGGCACTTAAATATTTTGTTTTGCCCATTCACCCTCTGAATGACACACATGTTTTTTTTTATTTCACCTTTATTTAACCAGGTATGCTAGTTGAGAACAAGTTCTCATCTACAACTGGCCAAGATAAAGCAAAGCAGTTTGACACAAACAACAACACAGAGTTACACATGGAATAAACAAAACATACAGTCAATAATACAATAGAAAAAGTCTATATACAGTGTGTGCAAATGAGGTAGGATAAGGGAGGTAAGGCCATGGTGGTGAAGTAATTACAATGTAGCATTTAAACACCGGAGTGATAGATGTGCAGAAGATGGGTGTGCAAGTAGAGATACTGGGGTGCAAAGGAGCAAGATATATAAAGTTAAGGGTCTTACGATCTACGTCTGTACCCAAACAATTTGAGCTTCTACTTTTAAAAATCCATCTTTGCAGGAACAAGGCTCTCACTGTTGCCGCTTGCTATAGACCACCCTCTGCCCCCAGCTGTGCCCTTGACACCATATGTGAATTGATTGCCCCCCCATCTATCCTCAGAGCTCGTGCTTCTAGGTGACCTAAACTGATATGCTTAATAACACCCCGGCCATCCTACAATCTGAGCTTGATGCCCTCAATCTCACACAAATTGTCAATGAACCCACCAGGTACAACCCAAAATCTGTAAACATGGGCAACCTCATAGATATCATCCTAACCAACTTGCCCTCCAAATACACCTCTGCTGTTTTCAACCAAGATCTCAGCGATCACTGCCTCATTGCCTGCATCCGTAATGGGTCTGCGGTCAAACGACCACCCCCCATCACTGTCAATCGCTCCCTAAAACAGCGAAAATACCTTTCTAATCGACCTGGAAGGATATTGACCTCATCCCGTCAGTAGAGGATGCCTGGTTAAGCATGCCCTATTCAAAAAATGCAGAACCATGAACAGATATAGCCCTTGGTTCTCTCCAGACCTGACTGCCCTTGACCAGCACAAAAACATCAACATCAAAACATCCTGTGCATTAGCATTGGACAGCCGCCGTGATATGCAACTTTTCAGGGACGTTAGGAACCACTATATACAGGCAGTTAGGAAAGCTAAGGCTAGCTTTTTCAAGCAGAAATGTGCATCCGGTAGCACAAACTCAAAAAAGTTCTGGGACAATAAAGTAAAGTCCATGGAGAATAAGAGCACCTCCTCCCAGCTGCCCACTGCACTGAGGCTAGGAAACACTGTCACCACCGATAAATCCACTATAATTAAGCATTTTCTATGGCTGGTCATGCTTTCCACCTGGCTACCCCTACCCCGGTCAACAGCTATGTGCTCCCCACAGCAACTCGCCCAAACCTCCCCCACTTCTCCTCCACCAAAATCCAGATAGCTGATGTTCTGATAGAGCTGCAAAATCTGGACCCTACAAATCATCCGGGCTTGACAATCTGGACCATCTCTTTCTAAAATGATCTGCCGAAATTGTTGCAACCCCTATTACTAGCCTGTTCAACCTCTCTTTCGTATCATCTGAGATTCCCATAGATTGAAAAGCTACCGTGGTCATCCCCCTCTTCAAAGAGGGAGACACTCTAGACCCAAACTGCTGCAGACCTATATCTATCCTACCTGCCTTTCTAAGGTCTTCGAAAGCCAAGTTAACAAACAGATTGCAGACCATTTCGAGTCTCACCGTACCTTCTCCGCTATGCAATCTGGTTTCAGAGCTGGTCATGGATGCACCTTAGCCACGCTCAAGGTCCTAAACGATATCATAACCGCCATTGATAAGAGACATTACTGTGCAACCATATTCATCGATCTGGCTAAGGCTTTCGACTCTGTCAATCACAACATTCTTATTGGCAACTCAACATCCTTGGTTTTTCAAATGATTGCCTCGCCTGGTTCACCAACTATTTCTCTGATAGAGTTCAGTATGTGAAATCGGAGGGCCTGTTGTTAGGACCTCTGGCTGTCTATGGGGGTGCCACAGGGTTCAATTCTCGGGCTGACTCTCTTCTCTGTATACATCAATGATGTCGCTCTTGCTGCTGGTGATTCCTTGATGCACCTCTACACAGACGACACCATTCTGTATACCTCTGGCCCTTCTTTGGACACTGTGTTAACTAACCTCCAGATGAGCTTCAATGCCATACAACTCTCCTTCCGTGGACTCCAACTGCTCTTAAATGCAAGTAAAACTAAATGTATGCTCTTCAACCGATTGCTGCCCGCACCTGCCCGCCCATCCAGCATCACTACTCTGCACGGTTCTGACTTAGAATATGTGGACAACTACAAATACCTAGGTGTCTGGTTAGACTGTAAACTCTCCTTCCTGACTCACATTAAACATCTCCAATCCAAAATTAAATCTAGAATTGGCTTCCTATTTCGCAACAAAGCATCCTTCACTCGTGCTGCCGAGCATACCCTCGTAAAACTAACCATCCTACCGATCCTCGACTTCGGCGATGTAATTTACAAAATAGCCTCCAAAACTATACTCTGCAAATTGGATGCAGTCTACCACAGTGCCATCTGTTTTGTCACCAAAGTCCCATATACTACCCACCACTGCGACCTGTACGCTCTCGTTGGCTTGCCCTCGCTTCATACTCGTTGCCAAACTCACTGGCTCCAGGTCATCTACAAGTCTCTGCTAGGTGAAGCCCCGCCTTTTCTCAGCTCACTGGTCACCATAGCAGCACCCACCCGTTGCATCCGCTCCAGCAGGTACAGTGGGGAGAACAAGTATTTGATACACTGCTGATTTTGCAGGTTTTCCTACTTACAAAGCATGTAGAGGTCTGTAATTTTTTTAATCATAAGTACACTTCTACTGTGAGAGATGGAATCTAAAACAAAAATACAGAAAATCATATTGTATAATTTTTAAGTAATTCATTTTCATTTTATTGTATGACATTAGTATTTGATCACCTACCAACTAGTAAGAATTCCGGCTCTCACAGACAGGGAGTCCAGCCAACAGTGAGTTACAGTAGTCCAGACAGATGAGGACAAGTACCTGGATTAGGAACTGCACCGCTTCCTGTGTGAGGTAGAGTCGTACTCTACAGATGTTTCTCTTCCTGTGTGAGGTAGGGTCGTACTCTACAGATGTTCCTCTTCCTGTGTGAGGTAGAGTCGTACTCTACAGATGTTTCTCTTCTTGTGTGAGGTAGGGTCGTACTCTACGGATGTTCCTCTTCCTGTGTGAGGTAGGGTCGTACTCTACAGATGTTCCTCTTCCTGTGTGTGGTAGAGTCGTACTCTACAGATGGTGTAGAGCATGAACCTGCAGGAGGGGGTCACTGCTTTGATGTTTGCAGAGAACGACAGTGTGTTGTCCACGGTCACGCCAAGGTTCTTTGCACTCTGGGAGGCCAACACTGTGGAGTTGTCAACTGTGACCGAGAGATTTTTTGCGAAGGAAGGCCTTCCCAGGGAGGAAGAGTCTTGTTGAGCTTGAGGTGGTGGGGCGACATCCAAGCTGACATATCTGCCAAGGCTTCTCGGTAGTTCTGTGTGAGTGGGACCAGTGGACTCAATAGGCTGAGTGCACGAGGAACAGATGTCATCAACCATCCACGTCTCAATTGTCTCAAACCTTAAAAATCCTTCTTTAAACCTGTCTCCTCCCTTTTATCTACACTTATTAAAGTGAACAAGTGACATCAATAAGGGATCATAGCTTTCACCTGGATTCAGCTGGTCAGTCTATGTCGCTGAAAGAGTAGGTGTTCCTAATGTTTTGCATCCTCAGTGTTTATTAATACACTTTTGGTTAAAAGGGCAGTGAATTTGCTGATACTTTGAGCGCTATCTGTTGCAGACACACATTTGATTTTTAACCTTTTAGATATTATTCTGAACTGAAGACACTTGTACCCACGTTACATCTTATTAGTTGATAGTCATTTACTCTGTCTTTCTCTGTAGACTCACAAGCTGGCTATAACTATGAATATATATGTATGAACAATTTTAATTGATTTATATAACATTGATGAATGAGGTAAAATTATTATTCAAGATCATTTTTAACATCAACTGAAATCCTGCCCACTGTGTGTTGGTGTGTCCACCAAGCTGCCCATCATAATCTATCAGGGATAATCAGGCCCCAAGTATAAACAAAAGCAAAGAGGATTATATCCGCTTTCCCACTTCCATTGGATATTATCAATGATTTATATATACACTAGAGGGTCAGGGACGCTGTTTTGAAGCCCCGTGCCTCCATCTTGGTACTCCCCCACCAGTATAAACAATATTTTGGAAGGTATAGAAATGCCTTTATTAAATAATGTCTACATTTGTTTTTCTCACATTTATTATATTACCGACACCTTAATGCATAGTTTAAAAAGTATATTATGTGAGCTAAAAAACAACAAAAAACATAAAAAAATATTTAAAAATATTTTCCTTAGAGAATAATTTACTTTTACTGTTACTGTCCCCTCTATAACAAACACATAATATCACAATTTGTCCTTGAAACATTTAATTGAAATACTGTTGAATTCCATTCATTCCTATGGAGGACTGCTCCTACTGGGGAGAGACAATATGGCCGACGGGTGGCTTTTAAACCCCTCATTGAACATTACATAGCATTCACAATCCAGGGTTTGTATGTATCATTGGATATCAGCCACTTGAATTGGAGGCTTGAACAACACGACATCGGCTCACACAATTACCATTGTGAAAAACATTGCCAGAACTAGAATAGCAGCAGATGATGCTGGAGAAAGCTAGCAGGAAGCAGAATGGCCGGCTGAATTGGAAGGCCTGCAATCTTTTCACAAATTATCCCAAATTGTATTCATCATGGCAATTTTAGACTAGTGTTTGTGATTTTTACTTGATCAACTCCACTCCAGTGTGTTCCCTATGTACATAGAGGACCTGGCTTTTGGTTCGTCTCGCGTTGCCATAACTCCGAAATCACATCGTTCTCGACGAAGACTTTGGTTAACCCTTTGCAATATCTTGTGTATTAAAAAACAGATATGTTTCTGCTCTGTGGAACAATAAAGCTTTGTACTGTGATGGATGTACTATATGTAGTGAAGTGATGTCAGAGTCTCCTTATTAGCGTTAAGACTCAAACATTTTACAATTAGCAATCAACGATTTTGAGCTCATAATTCACATGAAGTCCTCCCGTATGGTAAATTATTTAAATGAATCTTATCTCTAAGCTTAGAAACAGACTCATATTTCCTATCATAATGCACATCACACACACACCGCTCTTTCCCAAAAGCGAAATGGTCTGATTAGCCACACAACAACAATACTCTGCTAATTATCACCTGAAAGACAAAGCAACTCCCGATAGGAGATCAGCACAGCCCCTAGGTGGGTTGGATGTTCAGAGGGAGGGAGGGTGGAGGTAGGTAGGTAGGGAGGGTGGAGGTAGGTAGGGAGGGAGGGAGGGCGGGAGGGAGGTAGAGAGGGAGGGATTTTAAAAAAGAAGAGAGAAAGAGAGAGAGACAGAGTAATAGTGAGGGAGAGGAGGATGAGATGGCAGCAGAGAGATAGATAGAATGAGTGTGTGGAGCAAGAGAGACAGGAAGGAAGAAGGACGGAAGGAAGGAAGGAAGGAAGGAAGGAAGGAAGGAAGAAAGGAAGGAAGGAAGGAAGGAAGGAAGGAAGGAAGGAAGGAAGGAAGGAAGGAAGGAAGGAAGGAAGGAAAAAGAAAGATTAAGATGGAAAGAAAGAAAGAATGAAAGAAGGAAAGAAAGAAAGAGAGAAAAATATGGAAAGAAAGAAGGAAAGCTTGAGAAATAAAAGGAAGGAAGGAAGAAAGAAGGAAGGACAAAAAGAAAGAAAGAAAAATAAAGAGCTTAGTTATGTTCTAGCCCTTTGACTGAGTTTCACACGCTGGTGTCTCTGAGCTACAGCTACATTTAACAGAGTGACAGTTCTCTTAAACACTTTGGCCAGTAGTCCTTTCTTACAATGCAGTGATACACTGCTCTCCTCAGTAAAATCAAACCTCTATCCCAGTCCCAGCTCACTGTGGAAGCATTCAGAAGAGACTAGCCTCTCCTCAGTAAAATCCAACCTCTATCCCAGTCCCAGCTCACTGTGGAAGCATTCAGAAGAGACTAGCCTCTCCTCAGTAAAATCCAACCTCTATCCCAGTCCCAGCTCACTGTGGAAGCATCCAGAAGAGACTAGCCTCTCCTCAGTAATATCCAACCTCTATCCCAGTCCCAGCTCACTGTGGAAGCATTCAGAAGAGACTAGCCTCTCCTCAGTAATATCAAACCTCTATCTCAGTCCCAGCTCACTGTGGAAGCATTCAGAAGAGACTAGCCTCTCCTCAGTAATATCCAACCTCTATCCCAGTCCCAGCTCACTGCGGAAGCATCCAGAAGAGACTAGCCTCTCCTCAGTAATATCCAACCTCTATCCCAGTCCCAGCTCACTACGGAAGCATCCAGAAGAGACTAGCCTCTCCTCAGTAATATCCAACCTCTATCCCAGTCCCAGCTCACTGTGGAAGCATTCAGAAGAGACTAGCCTCTCCTCAGTAATATCAAACCTCTATCCCAGTCCCAGCTCACTGTGGAAGCATTCAGAAGAGACTAGCCTCTCCTCAGTAAAATCAAACCTCTATCCCAGTCCCAGCTCACTGCGGAAGCATCCAGAAGAGACTAGCCTCTCCTCAGTAATATCCAACCTCTATCCCAGTCCCAGCTCACTGCGGAAGCATCCAGAAGAGACTAGCCTCTCCTCAGTAATATCAAACCTCTATCCCAGTCCCAGCTCACTGCGGAAGCATCCAGAAGAGACTAGCCTCTCCTCAGTAATATCAAACCTCTATCCCAGTCCCAGCTCACTGCGGAAGCATCCAGAAGAGACTAGCCTCTCCTCAGTAAAACAGGCCCAGTTGTTTCACTGTCTGTTGCCATGCTTCAGCTTTGTTACACAGAAGATGAGACGGTGAGGTCACGTAACAGGACATGAGGTATAATACTATGGTAGTAAGCAATGTGTAGCGGTCTGAGTTGAATTGATTTATTCTTTAAACCAGTTTGTTTCTCTTATAAAGTTATAATTCTTGTTTGTAACTTGGAAACTGTTTTTAGTTTAAAGCCCTACAGTAGTTTTCTCAACCCCATACAAATTAAGACATTCTCAAACACTGTTAAGTGCTATTGTATTGATTGTTCCAGAAGTTTCCTCTGTGGACTAGTGCTTTAAAGAAGCACATTTTTGAAGACTATTTCTACGGTCTGCTTATATATTTTGCTGGTTTTCTCATGTGGACTGTTATCCTTTGGATGATTACACCGTCTAACAAACTGAACTGGTAAAATCGTTCCTTATTTAATTCCTAGTGGCTGGACGATTTGGATCATTCTCGTGTTTGTAGATGTCTCACCGGAGTTCTCACTGTGTTCTAAAGCTGACTATGACCTCATTAATATTTAAACTGCCTTGATTACCTGTTGGACTGGTTCGATACCTCATGTATAATTAAAATAGTGTTGCACCATCTAAACGAACATGGAGCAACTGGCCACAGATGTTTACCATAATGACTCCTGCCATTTTTTAAATTGAACTTTTATTTTATCAGGGAGTCATACTGAGACCGAGGTCCTTTATTTTATCAGGGAGTCATACTGAGACTGAGGTCCTTTATTTTATCATGGAGTCATACTGAGACCGAGGTCCTATATTTTATCAGGGAGTCATAATGAGACCGAGGTCCTTTATTTTATCAGGGAGTCAGAATGAGACCAAGGTCCTTTATTTTATCAAGGAGTCATACTGAGACCGAGGTCCTTCATTTTATCAGGGAGTCATACTGAGACCGAGGTCCTTCATTTTATCAAGGAGTCATACTGAGACCAAGGTCCTTTATTTTATCAGGGAGTCATACTGAGACCGAGGTCCTTCATTTTATCAAGGAGTCATACTGAGACCAAGGTCCTTTATTTTATCAAGGAGTCATACTGAGACCGAGGTCCTTTATTTTATCAGGGAGTCATACTGAGACCGAGGTCCTTCATTTTATCAGGGAGTCATACTGAGACCAAGGTCCTTTATTTTATCAAGGAGTCATTCTGAGACCGAGGTCCTTTATTTTATCAGGGAGTCATACTGAGACTAAGGTCTCTTTTACAGATGAGCCCTGAATTACAGAAATGACATAAAATACACACATCAAACTATAAATACAAAATGCAAGCAGAAAGAACAACAAGAGGCACCAGAACATCACATTAATCAGTAATAAGGTCCTCAATCAGCCTTCTGAATTACCCAAGAGGCACCAGAACATCACATTCATCAGTAATAAGGTCCTCAATCAGCCTTCTGAATTACCCAAGAGGCACCAGAACATCACATTCATCAGTAATAAGGTCCTCAATCAGCCTTCTGAATTACCCAAGAGGCACCAGAACATCACATTAATCAGTAATAAGGTCCTCAATCAGCTGTCTGAATCACCCTAGAGGCACCAGAACATCACATTCATCAGTAATAAGGTCCTCAATCAGCTGTCTGAATTACCCAAGAGGCACCAGAACATCACATTCATCAGTAATAAGGTCCTCAATCAGCCTTCTGAATTACCCAAGAGACACCAGAACATCACATTCATCAGTAATAAGGTCCTCAATCAGCCTTCTGAATTACCCTAGAGACACCAGAACATCACATTCATCAGTAATAAGGTCCTCAATCAGCTGTCTGAATTGACCCAAGAGGCACCAGAACATCACATTCATCAGTAATAAGGTCCTCAATCAGCCTTCTGAATTACCCAAGAGGCACCAGAACATCACATTAATCAGTAATAAGGTCCTCAATCAGCTGTCTGAATTGACCCAAGAGGCACCAGAACATCACATTCATCAGTAATAAGGTCCTCAATCAGCCTTCTGAATTACCCAAGAGGCACCAGAACATCACATTCATCAGTAATAAGGTCCTCAATCAGCCTTCTGAATTACCCAAGAGGCACCAGAACATCACATTCATCAGTAATAAGGTCCTCAATCAGCCTTCTGAATTACCCAAGAGGCACCAGAACATCACATTAATCAGTAATAAGGTCCTCAATCAGCTGTCTGAATCACCCTAGAGGCACCAGAACATCACATTCATCAGTAATAAGGTCCTCAATCAGCTGTCTGAATTACCCAAGAGGCACCAGAACATCACATTCATCAGTAATAAGGTCCTCAATCAGCCTTCTGAATTACCCAAGAGACACCAGAACATCACATTCATCAGTAATAAGGTCCTCAATCAGCCTTCTGAATTACCCTAGAGACACCAGAACATCACATTCATCAGTAATAAGGTCCTCAATCAGCTGTCTGAATTGACCCAAGAGGCACCAGAACATCACATTCATCAGTAATAAGGTCCTCAATCAGCTGTCTGAATTGCCATAGAGGCACCAGAACATCACATTCATCAGTAATAAGGTCCTCAATCAGCTGTCTGAATTACCCAAGAGGCACCAGAACATCACATTCATCAGTAATAAGGTCCTCAATCAGCCTTCTGAATTACCCAAGAGGCACCAGAACATCACATTCATCAGTAATAAGGTCCTCAATCAGCCTTCTGAATTACCCAAGAGGCACCAGAACATCACATTCATCAGTAATAAGGTCCTCAATCAGCCTTCTGAATTACCCAAGAGACACCAGAACATCACATTCATCAGTAATAAGGTCCTCAATCAGCCTTCTGAATTACCCAAGAGACACCAGAACATCACATTCATCAGTAATAAGGTCCTCAATCAGCTTTCTGAATTACCCAAGAGGCACCAGAACATCACATTCATCAGTAATAAGGTCCTCAATCAGCCTTCTGAATGACCCAAGAGGCACCAGAACATCACATTCATCAGTAATAAGGTCCTCAATCAGCCTTCTGAATTACCCAAGAGACACCAGAACATCACATTCATCAGTAATAAGGTCCTCATTCAGCCTTCTGAATTACCCAAGAGGCACCAGAACATCACATTAATCAGGAATAAGGTCCTCAATCAGCTGTCTGAATTGACCCAAGAGACACCAGAACATCACATTCATCAGTAATAAGGTCCTCAATCAGCTGTCTGAATTACCCCAAGAGACACCAGAACATCACATTAATCAGTAATAAGGTCCTCAATCAGCTTTCTGAATGACCCAAGAGGCACCAGAACATCACATTCATCAGTAATAAGGTCCTCAATCAGCTGTCTGAATTGACCCAAGAGACACCAGAACATCACATTAATCAGTAATAAGGTCCTCAATCAGCTGTCTGAATTGACCCAAGAGGCACCAGAACATCACATTCATCAGTAATAAGGTCCTCAATCAGCTGTCTGAATTGACCCAAGAGACACCAGAACATCACATTAATCAGTAATAAGGTCCTCAATCAGCTGTCTGAATTACCCAAGAGACACCAGAACATCACATTCATCAGTAATAAGGTCCTCAATCAGCTGTCTGAATTACCCCAAGAGACACCAGAACATCACATTCATCAGTAATAAGGTCCTCAATCAGCTGTCTGAATTGACCCAAGAGGCACCAGAACATCACATTCATCAGTAATAAGGTCCTCAATCAGCCTTCTGAATTACCCAAGAGGCACCAGAACATCACATTAATCAGTAATAAGGTCCTCAATCAGCTGTCTGAATTGACCCAAGAGACACCAGAACATCACATTCATCAGTAATAAGGTCCTCAATCAGCCTTCTGAATTACCCAAGAGACACCAGAACATCACATTCATCAGTAATAAGGTCCTCTATCAGCTGTCTGAATTACCCAAGAGACACCAGAACATCACATTCATCAGTAATAAGGTCCTCAATCAGCTGTCTGAATTACCATAGAGACACCAGAACATCACATTCATCAGTAATAAGGTCCTCAATCAGCCTTCTGAATTACCCAAGAGACACCAGAACATCACATTCATCAGTAATAAGGTCCTCAATCAGCCTTCTGAATTACCCAAGAGACACCAGAACATCACATTCATCAGTAATAAGGTCCTCAATCAGCCTTCTGAATTACCCAAGAGACACCAGAACATCACATTCATCAGTAATAAGGTCCTCTATCAGCTGTCTGAATTACCCAAGAGACACCAGAACATCACATTCATCAGTAATAAGGTCCTCAATCAGCTGTCTGAATTACCATAGAGACACCAGAACATCACATTCATCAGTAATAAGGTCCTCAATCAGCCTTCTGAATTACCCAAGAGGCACCAGAACATCACATTCATCAGTAATAAGGTCCTCAATCAGCCTTCTGAATTACCCAAGAGACACCAGAACATCACATTAATCAGGAATAAGGTCCTCAATCAGCTGTCTGAATTGCCATAGAGACACCAGAACATCACATTCATCAGTAATAAGGTCCTCAATCAGCTGTCTGAATTGCCATAGAGACACCAGAACATCACATTCATCAGTAATAAGGTCCTCAATCAGCTGTCTGAATTGCCATAGAGACACCAGAACATCACATTAATCAGTAATAAGGTCCTCAATCAGCTGTCTGAATTGCCATAGAGACACCAGAACATCACATTAATCAGTAATAAGGTCCTCAATCAGCTGTCTGAATTGCCATAGAGACACCAGAACATCACATTAATCAGTAATAAGGTCCTCAATCAGCTGTCTGAATTGCCATAGAGACACCAGAACATCACATTCATCAGTAATAAGGTCCTCAATCAGCTGTCTGAATTGCCATAGAGACACCAGAACATCACATTCATCAGTAATAAGGTCCTCAATCAGCTGTCTGAATTACCCAAGAGGCACCAGAACATCATATTAAAGAACATTCTGAAGATTGTTCCACGAATAGGGTGCATTTTTTTTTAACCTTAATTTACATAACTCAGCACAGACCTAAATCATTTCCAGTGTTAACCACCCCTGAGACTGGGGGGGGGGGGGGGGGTAACTCGTATGTCCAAAGTTTAGTAATGATGTTGTGGACAGAGGGGCTTTCTGTAAACATCACACAGGGCCAACCAACTTTCTGGTAGAGAATGCAGTGATGACATCACACAGGGCCACACACAGGGACGTCGACTGAATAATCTGCTTTCACTATTCAACGAGGGGCGGGACCTATTTCTATAGAAGAAGTCCATGTTTATTCTCAGCTTCTTAGCAAACTCATCAATATGCTTTTTAAAAGACAGATTTTCATCTATCCAATATGCCCAGATATTTACTTAGCAGGGACACGATCAATGTGTGGACACCATCCATGCTTAAATCATTAATAATCTTATTGTGCGCTCTAGAGAACAACATGAAGGTAGTTTTTAACAATAGATGGTGGAAATAGCCTTACCATTTGTTTCCCTTGAATACAATGTTGAACAAAATGACCATGTTACCACAGATGTGTAGGCTACAATGAGGGTAGTTCTCGTCAAACCCCAAGGACCCATTCCCAGCCCTTCCAAACCCTCCCCATCCTTCCTCAGCCCTTCACAGTCCTTCCCATACTTCTTCAGCCCTTCACAGTCCTTCCCATCCTTCCTCAGCCCTTCAAAGTCCTTCCCATCCTTCATCAGCCCTTCACAGTCCTTCCCATCCTTCCTCAGCCCTTCACAGTCCTTCCCATCCTTCCTCAGCCCTCCCCAGCCCTCCCCACCCTTCCTCAGCCCTTCACAGTCCTTCCCATCCTTCCTCAGCCCTCCCCACCCCTCCCCACCCTTCCTCAGCCCTTCACAGTCCTTCCCATCCTTCCTCAGCCCTTCACAGCCCTTCCCACCCTTCCTCAGCCCTTCACAGTCCATCCCACCCTTCCTCAGCCCTTCAAGTCCTTCCCACCCTTCCTCAACCCTTCACAGTCCTTCCCATCCTTCCTCAGCCCTTCACAGTCCTTCCCATCCTTCCTCAACCCTTCACAGTACTTCCCATCCTCCCCAGCCCTCCCCACCCTTCCTCAGCCTTTCACAGTCTTTCCCATCCTTCCTCAGCCCTTCACAGTCCTCCCCACCCTTCCTCAGCCCTTCACAGTACTTCCCACCCTTCCTCAGCCCTTCACAGTCCTCCCCATCCTCCTAGGGCTCTCCTTTGGAGCACAACTGGGAACTAAAGTTTGAACGTTGGCTGGAAGCTGTGTTATCATGTTGTTATTCATTACACAGTCATGTGCAGTCAGACGTGTACCATAACAGTGTTATAATATTGTTATTCATTACACAGTCATGTACAGTCAGACGTGTACCATAACAGTTATTATTCATTACACAGTCATGTACATCTGTCCTAAAACTGTGTATATTTTGTAAAAAAAAAATTATACAAAAAATCCAAAGGTTTCCAAAACCGTATTGACGATTATGAACTTTTAGAAATATCGCCGGGGTTGTTAACATGTTCCCTCAACACCGGAGATATGGCTTTGCGAATGCACTGCAAGGCACTAGAATTGGCACAACAATGAGGGGCACAGCATTGCATCGTCCCCTCTGTCTCAAAAATCATTGACAAAACTTAATTTGCGAGTTTATCTATGAAAGTGCCATGTCTGA
>NC_143042.1:51472500-51477500 GCF_057628025.1 Oncorhynchus mykiss | reverse complement strand
TCCTGACAGAGGTGGTGTAATGGAGTCAGGTTTGTAGGCCTCCTAGCTGGCACACACTATTTCAGTTCTACTCACACATTTTTCTATAGGATTGAGATCAGGGCTTTGTGATGGCCACTACAATACCTTGACTTTGTTGTCCTTAAGCCATTTTGCCACAACTTTGGAAGTATAATTGGGGTCATTGTTAATTTGGAAGACCCATTTGCGACCAAGCTTTAACTACCTGATTGATGTCTTGAGATGTTGCTTCAATATATCCACATACTTTTCCTACCTCATGATGCCATCTATTTTGTGATGTGCACCAGTCCCTTCTGCAGCAAAGCACACCCACAACATGATGCTGCCACCTCCGTGCTTCACGGTTGGGATGGTGTTCTTCAGCTTGCAAGCCTCCCCTTTTTTTCCTCCAAACCTAACGATGGTAATTATGGCCAAACAATTATATTTTTGTTTCTTCAGACCAGAGGACATTTCTTCAAAAAGTACGATATTTGTCCCAGGTGCAAACCGTAGTCTGGCTTTTTTTAATGGTGGTTTTTGAGCAGTGGCTTCTTCCTTGCTGAGCTGCCTTTCAGGTTATGTCGATATAAAAACTAATTTTACTGTGGATATAGATAATTTTGTACCTGTTTCGTCAGCATCTTCACAAGGTCCTTTGCTGTTGTTCTGGGATTGATTTGCACTTTTCGCACCAAAGTTCGTTCATCTCTAGGAGACAGAATGCGTCTCCTTCCTGAGCAGTATGATGGCTGCGTGGTCCCATGGTGTTTAAACTTGAGTACTATTGTTTGTACAGATGAACGTGGTACCTTCAGGCATTTGGAAATTGCTCCCAAGGATGAACCAGTCTTGGGGAGGTCTACAATTTTTTTTCTGAGGTCTTAGCTGATTTCTTTTGATTTTCCCATGATGACAAGCAAAGAGGCACTGAGTTTGAAGGTAGGCCATAAAATACATCCACATGTACCCCTCAGTTGACTCAAATGATGTCAATTAGCCTATCAGAAACTTCTAAAGCCTTGACATCATTTTCTGGAATTTTCCAAGCTGTTTAGAGGCACAATCATCTTAGTGTATGTAAACTTCTGACCCACTGGAATTGTGATACAGTGAATTATAAGTGAAATAATCTGTCTATAAACAGTAGCTTGAAAAATGACTTGTGTTACGCACAAATAACATGTCCTAACCGACTTGCCAAAAGTATAGGTTGTTAACAAGAAATTTGTGGAGTGGTTTAAAAACTAGTTTCAATGACTCCAACCTAAGTGTATGTAAACTTCTGAATTGAACTGTATGTACATATGAGTGTTTTATACCGGCTGAAAGCTTACATTCTTGTTAATCTAACTGCACTGTCCGATTTACAGTACCTATTACAGCGAAAACATGCCATGCGATTGTTTGAGGATGGTGCCCCACATCAAAAAAAAAATTCCATCGGCACAGCTTTCATATCTTTCATAAATTCACATATAACAATTAGATATTCACTTACTTTTTGAAAATCTTCCTCTGATTTGTCATCCAAAGGGTCCCAGCTATACAATGTAGTGTCGGTTTGTTAGATAAAATCCTTCTTTATATCCCAAAAAGTCTGTTTAGTTGGCGCCATCGATTTGAGTAATCCACCAGTTGAACTTGCAGAGAAAGGAATCCGGAAATCTACCCCTAAACTTTGTTTCAACAAGTCAAAATATATTTCTTTACTCCTCAGATATCCTAAAATGTAATGAAACAATAATATTTCTTACGGAAAGAAGTATGTTCAATAGGAAACTGATTTTAGCAAGTGCCTAATTTCTACATGCACGTGCAAACATGAATTTCCAAGACTGTATCCTTCTGCTAAAACTGGTATTTCTTATTTGTTTTTGAAGTTACAAGCCTGAAACCTTGAACATAGACTGCTGACACCCTGTGGAAAACATAGGAATTGCATCCAGGGAGGTAATTTTCAATATGAAATTTCTCTTGCATTTCTAAAATGGTCTCTCAAAAGAAAAATGTCTCCTACCATATCTATTGTGTTATATTCTCCTACATTATTTTATTTTCTACATTTCCAGAAACTTCAAAGTGTTTTCTTTCCAATGGTACCAAATATATGCATATCCTGGCTTCAGGGCCTGGGCTACAGGCAGTTTACTTTGGGCACATCATTCAGACAGAAAGAAAAAAGGGGCCTAGCCCTAAGAAGTTAAAAGTTGGGTGAGAAAAATATAACATTTCCCTTACCTTGATGACTTTTTGTAAATCCAATTAGTTTCCTACATTGATTCAACGTCATCACATGTATTTTTTTGGGGTGGACATTATGTGGAAACAACATTGATTCAACACATTTCTTTCCCAATGGGATGATTTTATTGAGGAAAACAGAATTCTCATAGAAACACCCCACTTTATCTATTAATACAAGGTTAAAAAATGAATGAATTCCCAGGAAATCACACCAACACAACCTCCCAAAAGTTACTCCTCGCCTTACAACATCTTATTTTAACTTATTTTTTTTCTGTCTATACAAAACAGTTTTCAAATTATGTTCAAAAACCCTCTCACCTCTCATAAACTGTGACTGCGCCTTTGAATCTAATAAAATTGTGCTAGAATATGACCAGTAAGAGGAAGCAAAAATGTATACCACACTGGCACCGAACAGTACAATAGACATACAGCTACAGAGATGTGTTGCTTGTCTGTCCAATAGACATACAGCTACAGAGATGTGTTGCTTGTCTGTCTGATAGACATACAGCTAAAATGATGTGTTGCTTGTCTGTCTGATAGACATACAGCTACAGAGATGTGTTGCTTCTCTGTCCAATAGACATACAGCTAAAATTATGTGTTGCTTGTCTTTCCAATAGACATACAGCTAAAATTATGTGTTGCTTGTCTGTCCAATAGACATACAGCTACAGAGAGGTGTTGCTTCTCTGTCCAATAGACATACAGCTACAGAGATGTGTTGCTTGTCTGTCTGACAGACATACAGCTAAAATGACGTGTTGCTTCTCTGTCTGATAGACATGCAGCTAAAATGATGTGTTGCTTGTCTGTCCAATAGACATGCAGCTAAAATGATGTGTTGCTTGTCTGTCCAATAGACATACAGCTACAGAGATGTGTTGCTTGTCTGTCTGATAGACATACAGCTAAAATGATGTGTTGCTTGTCTGTCTGAAAGACATACAGCTAAAATGATGTGTTGCTTGTCTATCCGATAGACATGCAGCTAAAATGATGTGTTGCTTGTCTGTCTGATAGACATACAGCTAAAATTATGTGTTGCTTGTCTGTCTGATAGACATGCAGCTAACATTATGTGTTGCTTGTCTGTCCAATAGACATGCAGCTAAAATGATGTGTTGCTTGTCTGTCTGATAGACATACAGCTAAAATGATGTGTTTCTTGTCTGTCTGATAGACATGCAGCTAAAATAATGTGTTGCTTGTCTGTCTGATAGACATGCAGCTAAAATGATGTGTTGCTTGTCTATCTGATTGACATACAGCTAAAATTATGTGTTGCTTGTCTGTTTGATTGACATGCAGCTAAAATGATGTGTTGCTTGTCTGTCTGATAGACATACAGCTAAAATGATGTGTGGCTTGTCTGTCTGATAGACATGCAGCTAAAATGATGTGTTGCTTGTCTGTCCAATAGACATACAGCCACAGAGATGTGTTGCTTGTCTGTCTGATAGACATACAGCTAAAATGATGTGTTGCTTGTCTGTCTGATAGACATGCAGCTAAAATGATGTGTTGCTTGTCTGTCTGATAGACATGCAGCTAAAATGATGTGTTGCTTGTCTGTCTGATAGACATACAGCTAAAAGTATGTGTTGCTTGTCTGTTTGATTGACATGCAGCTAAAATGATGTGTTGCTTGTCTGTCTGATAGACATACAGCTAAAATGATGTGTGGCTTGTCTGTCTGATAGACATTTAGCTAAAATGATGTGTTGCTTGTCTGTCCAATAGACATACTGCCACAGAGATGTGTTGCTTGTCTGTCTGATAGACATACAGCTAAAATGATGTGTTGCTTGTCTGTCTGATAGACATACAGCTAAAATGATGTGCTGCTTGTCTGTCTGATAGACATGCGGCTAAAATGATGTGTTGCTTGTCTGTCCGATAGATATGCAGCTAAAATGATGTGTTGCTTGTCTGTCTGATAGACATGCAGCTAAAATGATTTGTTGCTTGTCTGTCCGATAGACATACAGCTACAGAGATGTGTTGCTTGTCTGTCTGATAGACATACAGCTACAGATATGTGTTGCTTCTCTGTCTGGTAGACATACAGCTACAGATATGTGTTGCTTCTCTGTCTGGTAGACATACAGCTACAGAGATGTGTTGCTTGTCTGTCTGATAGACATACAGCTACAGAGATGTGTTGCGTCTCTGTCGAATAGACATACAGCTACAGAGATGTGTTGCTTGTCTGTCTGATAGACATACAGCTACAGAGATGTGTTGCTTGTCTGTCCAATAGACATACAGCTACAGAGATGTGTTGCTTCTCTGTCCAATAGACATACAGCTAAAATTATGTGTTGCTTGTCTTTCCAATAGACATACAGCTAAAATTATGTGTTGCTTGTCTGTCCAATAGACATACAGCTACAGAGAGGTGTTGCTTCTCTGTCCAATAGACATACAGCTAAAATTATGTGTTGCTTGTCTGTCTGATAGACATACAGCTAAAATGATGTGTTGCTTGTCTGTCTGATAGACATACAGCTACAGAGATGTGTTGCTTCCCTGTCCAATAGACATACAGCTACAGAGATGTGTTGCTTCTCTGTCCAATAGACATACAGCTACAGAGATGTGTTGCTTCTCTGTCCAATAGACATACAGCTACAGAGATGTGTTGCTTCTCTGTCCGATAGAAATACAGCTACAGAGATGTGTTGCATCTCTGTCTGATAGACATACAGCTAAAATGATGTGTTGCTTCTCTGTCCAATAGA
>NC_143042.1:51460000-51467500 GCF_057628025.1 Oncorhynchus mykiss | reverse complement strand
CACACACACACACACACACACACACACACACACACACACAAGTGCAAACTGACATGCAGATAACGTTGAAATGGTTGGATTCCAGTCTTGAGTATTTCGAGAGGCCTATGTGTCAACCAGAAGACAATAATGATATCCCTCCTCACCCTGATAACCAGTGTCTCCACCCTCCTCACCCTGATAACCAGTCTCACTCCACCCTCCTCACCCTGATAACCAGTGTCTCCACCCTCCTCACCCTGATAACCAGTCTCACTCCACCCTCCTCACCCTGATAACCAGTGTCTCCACCCTCCTCACCCTGATAACCAGTCTCACTCCACCCTCCTCACCCTGATAACCAGTGTCTCCACCCTCCTCACCCTGATAACCAGTCTCACTCCACCCTCCTCACCCTGATAACCAGTCTCACTCCACCCTCCTCACCCTGATAACCAGTGTCTCCACCCTCCTCACCCTGATAACCAGTCTCACTCCACCCTCCTCACCCTGATAACCAGTGTCTCCACCCTCCTCACCCTGATAACCAGTCTCACTCCACCCTCCTCACCCTGATAACCAGTGTCTCCACCCTCCTCACCCTGATAACCAGTCTCACTCCACCGTCCTCACCCTGATAACCAGTCTCACTCCACCCTCCTCACCCTGATAACCAGTGTCTCCACCCTCCTCACCCTGATAACCAGTCTCACTCCACCCTCCTCACCCTGATAACCAGTGTCTCCACCCTCCTCACCCTGATAACCAGTCTCACTCCACCCTCCTCACCCTGATAACCAGTCTCACTCCACCCTCCTCACCCTGATAACCAGTGTGTTCACCCTCCTCACCCTGATAACCAGTCTCACTCCACCCTCCTCACCCTGATAACCAGTGTGTTCACCCTCCTCACCTTGATAACCAGTCTCACTCCACCCTGCTCACCCTGATAACCAGTCTCACTCCACCCTCCTCACCCTGATAACCAGTGTCACTCCACCCTCTTCACCTTGATAACCAGTCTGTCTCCACCCTCCTCACCCTGATAACCAGTGTCACTCCACCCTCTTCACCTTGATAACCAGTCTGTCTCCACCCTCCTCACCCTGATAACCAGTCTCACTCCACCCTCCTCACCTTGATAACAAATGTCTACACCCTCCTCACCCTGATAACCAGTCTCACTCCACCCTCCTCACCCTGATAAACACTCACTACACCCTCCTCAACCTGATAACCACTCACTCCACCCTCCTCACCCTGATAACCCATGTCTCCACCCTCCTCACCCTGATAACCACTCACTCCACCCTCCTCACCCTGATAACCACTCACTCCACCCTCCTCACCCTGACAACCAGTCTCACTCCACCCTCCTCACCCTGATAACCACTCACTCCACCCTCCTCAACCTGATAACCCATGTCTCCACCCTCCTCACCTTGATAACCAGTCTCACTCCACCCTCCTCACCCTGATAACCCATGTCTCCACCCTCCTCACCCTGATAACCACTCACTCCACCCTCCTCACCCTGATAACCACTCACTTCACCCTCCTCACCCTGATAACCAGTCTCACTCCACCCTCCTCACCCTGATAACCAGTGTCACTCCACCCTCTTCACCTTGATAACCAGTCTGTCTCCACCCTCCTCACCCTGATAACCAGTCTCACTCCACCCTCCTCACCTTGATAACCAGTGTCTCCAACCTCCTCACCTTGATAACCACTCACTTCACCCTCCTCACCCTGATAACCAGTCTCACTCCACCCTCCTCACCATGATAACAAATGTCTACACCCTCCTCACCCTGATAACCAGTCTCACTCCACCCTCCTCACCCTGATAAACACTCACTACACCCTCTTCAACCTGATAACCACTCACTCCACCCTCCTCACCCTGATAACCCATGTCTCCACCCTCCTCACCCTGATAACCACTCACTCCACCCTCCTCACCCTGATAACCACTCACTCCACCCTCCTCACCCTGATAACCAGTCTCACTCCACCCTCCTCACCCTGATAACCACTCACTCCACCCTCCTCAACCTGATAACCCATGTCTCCACCCTCCTCACCTTGATAACCAGTCTCACTCCACCCTCCTCACCCTGATAACCCATGTCTCCACCCTCCTCACCCTGATAACCACTCACTCCACCCTCCTCACCCTGATAACCACTCACTCCACCCTCCTCACCCTGAGAACCAGTCTCACTCCACCCTCCTCACCCTGATAACCACTCACTCCACCCTCCTCAACCTGATAACCCATGTCTCCACCCTCCTCACCTTGATAACCAGTCTCACTCCACCCTCCTCACCCTGATAACCCATGTCTCCACCCTCCTCACCTTGATAACCACTCACTCCACCATCCTCACCCTGATAACACATGTCTCCCCCTCCTCACCTTGATAACCACTCATTCCACCCTCCTCTCCCTGATAACCACTCACTCCACGCTCCTCACCCTGATAACACATGTCTCCACCCTCCTTACATTGATAACCACTCACTCCACCATCCTCACCCTGATAACACATGTCTCCCCCCTCCTCACCTTGATAACCACTCACTCCACCCTCCTCTCCCTGATAACCAGTCTCACTCCACCCTCCTCACCCTGATAACACATGTCTCCACCCTCCTCACATTGATAACCACTCACTCCACCCTCCTCACCCTGATAACCAGTGTCTCCACCCTCCTCACCCTGAAAACCAGTCTCACTCCACCCTCCTCTCCCTGATAACCCATGTCTCCCCCCTCCTCACCCTGATAATCCATGTCTCCACCCTCCTCACCTTGATAACCACTCACTCCCCCCTCCTCACCCTTATAACACATGTCTCCACACTCCTCACCCTGATAACCACTCACTCCACCCTCCTCACCCTGATAACCACTCACTCCACCCTCCTCACCCTGATAACCCATGTCTCCACCCTCCTCACCTTGATAACCAATCACTCCACCCTCCTCACCTTGATAACCAATCACTCCACCCTCCTCACCCTGATAACCACTCACTCCACCCTTCTCACCCTGATAACCAGTGTCTACACCCTCCTCACCTTGATAACTAGTGTTTCACCCTCCTTACCCTGATAACCAGTCTCACTCCACCCTCCTCACCTTGATAACCAGTGTTTCCACCCTCCACACCTTGATAACCAATGTTTCCACCCTCCTCACCTTGATAACCACTCACTCCACCCTCCTCGACCTGATAACCACTCACTCCACCCTCCTCACCCTCCTCACCCTGTCAACCATTCTGACTCCACCCTCCTCACCTTGATAACCACTCACTCCACCCTCCTCACCCCGATAACCACCCACTCCACCCTCCTCACCCCGATAACCACTCACTCCACCCTCCTCACCCCGATAACCACTCACTCCACCCTCCTCACCCGGATAACCAGTGTTTCCACCCTCCTCACCATGATAACCAGTGTTTCCACCCTCCTCACCCTGATAACCAGTCTCACTCCACCCTCCTCACCTTGATAACTACTATCTCAATGTCTTGTTTCTATGTCTAGTCTCCCTCTACAATTCATTCTCCCTTTCATTCTCTCTCTCTCTCTCTCTCTCTCTCTCTCTCTCTTTCTCTCTCTCTCTCTCTCTGTCTCTCTCCCTCTCCCTCTCCCTCTCCCTCTCTCTCTTTCAGTTGAAATTCAATTCAAGGGGCTTTATTGGCATGGGAAATGTGTTAACATTGCCAAAGCAAGTGAGGTAGATAATATACAACCGTGAAATAAACAGTAACATTTTACATACACATTACACATACATTACAAATGTCATATTTTGTATATATACAGTGTTGTAACAATGTACAAATGGTTCAAGTACACAAGGGAAAAATAAATAAGCATCAATATGGGTTGTATTTACAATGGTGTTTGTTCTTCAGTGGTTGCCCTTTTCTTGTGGCAACAGGTCACAAATCTTGCTGCTGTGATGGCACACTGTGGAATTTCACCCAGTAGATATGGGAGTTTATAAATTTTTTTATTTGTTTTTGAATTCTTTGTGGATCTGTGTAATCTGAGGGAAATATGTCTCTCTAATATGGTCATACATTGGGCAGGAGGTTAGGAAGTGCAGCTCAGTTTCATGTCTGCCTACGGCAGCCTTTCTCAATAGCAAGGCTATGCTCACTGAATCTGTACATAGTCAAAGCTTTCCTTAAGTTTGGGTCAGTCACAGTGCTCAGGTACTCTGCCACTGTGTACTCTCTGTAAACTTCTTGCTCCTACTTGAGACGCAGATGTCTCAACTAGGCACCTGGAAATGCAAATGCGCTACGCTAAATGCTAAATGTACTCTAAATGTACTCGTTAAAACTCAAAAACACACATGCAGGGTATTGAATTACAGCTACACTCGTTGTGAATCTAGCCAACAAGTCAGATTTTTAAAATGCTTTTCGGCGAAAGCATGAGAAGCTATTATCTGATAGCATGCACCCCCCAAAATACCAGCACGACACGTAAACAGATTTTGCGGTAGCCGGCGCTACCCAAAACGCAGAAATAAAATATAAAACATTCATTACCTTTGATGATATTCTTTGTTGGCACTCCTATATGCCCCATAAACATCACTATTGGGTCTTTTTTTTGATTAAATCGGTCCATTATTACCCAAAATAGCCATCTATGGAAGCTGTGTAAATCAGAAAAAAACATCGTTTTAAAACGCAGCGTCATTTTTTAAAATTAAAAAAGTTGACGATAAACTTTCACAAAACACTTCAAAATACTTTTGTAATCCAACTTTAGGTATTAGTAAACGTTTATAATCTATCAAAATGATTACAGGGCGATGTGTATTCAATAGCTCCTCGTCTTCAAATCAATGGCCAACAATGTGCACTTCAAAACATCCTGGCGGAGACCGGAAGAAATGGAATCCAGTTAGTTGGATTTACCAACAAAAAACTCCCCTGACGACAATGGCGACATCGTGTGGAATCTGTAGGAATTGCATGCAGGTCCATAATTAATGTTGTGCCTTTATAACAATCCATGAAAGTGACGCATGGATATTATTTTTAGCTTTTAGTGAGCAGTTTTTCTTGCGCTTTTCGATGAAACACACAATCTGTTATAGTCACAGCCGTGATTTAACCAGTTTTAGAAACTTCAGAGTGTTTTCTATCCACACATACTAATCATATGCATATACTATATTCCTGGCATGAGTAGCAGGACGCTGAAAAGTTGTGCGATTTTTAACAGAATGTTCGAAAAAGGAGGGGGTAGGATGAAGAGTTAAGGCCAAATATCATTCCAGTTTGCTCTGTTTTTTTGTTAATTCTTTCCAATGTGTCATGTAATTATCTTTTTGTTTTCTCGTGGTTTGGTTGGGTCTAATTGTGCTGCTGTCCTGGGGCTCTGTGGGGTGTCTTTGTGTTTGTGAACAAAGCCCCAGGACCAGCTTGCTTAGGGGACTCTTCTCCAGGTTCATCTCTCTGTAGGTGACGGCTTTGTTATGGAAGGTTTGGGAATCGCTTCCTTTTTTGGTGGTTGTAAAATTGAACGGCTCTTTTCTGGATTTTGATAATTAGTGGGTATCAGCCTAATTCTGCTCTGCATGCATGATTTGGTCTTCTACGTTGTACACCGAGGATATTTTTGCAGAATTCTGCATGCAGAGTCTCAATTTGGTGTTTGTCCCATTTTGTGAAGTCTTGGTTGGTGAGCGGACCCCCAGACCTCACAACCATAAAGGGCAATGGGCTCTATGACTGATTCAAGCATTTTTAGTATTTTTATGTTTCTTTTGATGGCATAGAATGCCCTTCTTGCCTTGTCTCTCAGATCGTTCACAGCTTTGTGGAAGTTACCTGTGGCGCTGATGTTTAGGCCAAGGTATGTAGAGTTTTTTGTGTGCTCTAGGGCAAAGGTGTCTAGATGGAATTTGTATTTGTGGTCCTGGCGACTGGACCTTTTTTGGAACACCATTATTTTGGTCTTACTGATATTTACTGTCAGGGCCCAGGTCTTGCAGAATCTGTGCAAAATATCTAGGTGCTGCTGTAGGCCCTCCTTGGTTGGTGACAGAAGCACCAGATCATCAGCAAACAGTAGACATTTGACTTCAGATTCTAGTAGGGTGAGGCCGGGTGCTGCAGAATTTTCTAGTGACCGCGCCAATTCGTTGATATATATATATAAATGTTGAAGAGGGTTGGGCTTAAGCTGCATCCCTGTCTCACCCCACGGCCCTGTGGGAAGAAATGTGTGTTTTTTGTACATAGATTTCATAATGTCGTATGTTTTACCCCCAACACCACTTTCCATCAATTTGTATAGCAGACCCTCATGCAAAATTGAGTCGTAGGCTTTTTTGAAATCAACAAAGCATGAGAAGACTTTGCCTTTGTTTTGTTTTGTTTGTTTGTCAATTAGGGTGTGCAGGGTGAATACATGGTCTGTTGTACGGTAATTTGGTAAAAAGCCAATTTGACATTTCCTCAGTACATTGTTTTCATTGAGGAAATGTACGTTTCTGCTGTTAATGATAATGCCGAGGATTTTCCCAAGGTTACTGTTGACGCATATCCCACGGTAGTTATTGGGTTCAAATTTGTCTCCATTGGGGTGATCAGTCCTTGGTTCCAAATATTCTGGAAGATGCCAGAGCTGAGGCTGATGTTAAAGAGTTTTAGTATAACCAATTGGAATATGTTGTCTGTATATTTAATCATTTCATTCAGGATACCATCAACACCACAGGCCTTTCTGGTTTTTTTTATTTTTTATTTTGTCCTGTAGCTCATTCCTGGTAATCGGAGAATCTCTTTCTCTTTTTTTTTCATAAAAACCCAATGATACCAGTTTTCCCTCTCATCACAGAAAAACGGGAACACAAAGGACAGAGGACAAACAATAATTCAAGAGACAACACTGGTCTCTTTTGTTGAGAAGAAAAACAGCTCGATGAAAGGTTCTCTGATGTGCTCTTTCACACGACAACGTGAAAACAACTTGCCTTTCCAGGCATTATGCGAATATATCAACACTATTTAAAGATGTGTCTGAAAAACATTTTGTTTAATAAATGGGTTTGTGTTTTTTTTAGTTCATTTTGTTTAATAAATTAAATGGATTGTTTTTTAAATTAGTTTTAAATGTGCAATGCTCTTTTCTCTCCAAACAATCAGAGTGAATTTGTGAAGGGATTTGGTTGCGGTGGTCGACGTGAACAAGACCTATATTTGGAGAGGGGAGAAGGGGAGAGAGAGGGGGATAGATTGGGAGAGAGAGGGGAGATAGGAGAGGGGAGAGAGAAGGGGATAGTGGGGGGGGGGGGGGGGAGAAGGGAGATAGGGCTTGAGAAGGGGATAGTGGGGAGAGAGAGGGGAGATGGGGAGATGGGGATAGTGGGGGGTCCGTGGGGTAGACGAGGCAGTAATCAGATAATTAGAAAATTAAATTAAAATGGACAGATACAGGCCACTAGCTCTGTTTAGACTATTTCCCTCCCTCCCTC
>NC_143042.1:51435000-51455000 GCF_057628025.1 Oncorhynchus mykiss | reverse complement strand
CCTCTGTTGATTTAGTCTGTTTACCTCTGTTGATTTAGTCTGTTTACCTCTGTTGATTTTGTCTGTTTACCTCTGTTGATTTTGTCTGTTTACTTCTGTTGAGTTTGTCTGTTTACCTCTGTTGAGTTTGTCTGTTTACCTCTGTTGATTTTGTCTGTTTTGTCTGACGTGGTCCATCAATCTATGTAGCCTATCCTGTCTACCATGTCTATCAGCAGCAATTGTGCTTAAACACAATCATGATAATGAAAGGATAATGTTAGCTAAAGTCGCTAGGTAGGCCCACATTGGTTTGAGAAAAAAGTACATTAGGTCTACTTCACGTGTCTACCGGTAGCTTGCAAAGTTCACGTGTCTACCGGTAGCTTACAAAGTTCACGTTTCTACCGGTAGCTTGCAAAGTTCACGTTTCTACTGGTAGCTTGCAAAGTTCACGTTTCTACTGGTAGCTTACAAAGTTCACGTTTCTACCGGTAGCTTGCAAAGTTCACGTTTCTACTGGTAGCTTGCAAAGTTCACGTTTCTACTGGTAGCTTACAAAGTTCACGTTTCTACTGGTAGCTTGCAAAGTTCACGTTTCTACTGGTAGCTTGCAAAGTTCACGTTTCTACCGGTAGCTTGCAAAGTTCACGTTTCTACCGGTAGCTTGCAAAGTTCATGTTTCTACTGGTAGCTTGCAAAGTTCACGTTTCTACCAGTAGCTTGCAAAGTAAACACTATCAGTAGCTAACAGTACATCGGCAAATGTGCCTTCTCCTGCTTGATATTGTGAGGCTCCCTTCACACATCTGAAATTACATGATACATTGATGTGAACTGATTAAGAAAAGCATTCGGTTTTCTTGCTGTATAACTCTGATGATAGACCTCAGTGTGAGCAACTGTTTTGCATAGAATAATGTGACATGTGTAGGTCTGACTAGCGCTCTTCAGGAAGTGATGATATTACAACCCAATGGTTTTATCGGAAGTGGGGGGTCTCCTTGTCCCCCGGCAGGGAAATCAAACAGTCTGCACCTTATTGTGACGTTTCATTGATAACGAGCTATAGGTGTCATGTGTTCAGCATGTTGGTCTGTCTCAGTTTGTATCATACATGCTCTTACAGCGTTCAACTTTGCCTCTGGCGTTGCTTCACGTACCCAACCCCCCCCCCCCCCTCCCTGCCTGATGGAGTGTGAGCTATCTGCTTGTTGCCTTAGGGTCTTACTATGGATCTGTTAGACCACAGCTCACTTCCCCCCTCCAGCTCTGGGTCCAACGAGGCTGGTTTACAGAAACAGCCCCAAGGCAGATTACCCCTGTCAATCATGGGATTCATCATACATACCATAATAACCCACCCGCAGGATACACTGTGTGTTACACAGATCACCATCCTCATATCGTGTGTATTCATACACAGGCTTCTACTCTGTGCTTCGTTCTTAGAGAAAAGGAGCCACCTAGAACCATAAAGGCTTATTTGAGCTGGTTCTAGGTAGAACACTTCTAGGTAGAACCCTCAAAGAACCAATTAAGAGCACTTTTTGGTAAAAAAAATAGTGTACTTCTCACCTGAGTCTCCATCTATACCTTGTCCTCCACGAGGAAGTGATCCATGACGTTATAGAATACTGACACATATAAAAGGGTTTTCCTATTTACCGTGGTTCTGTTGACATTTCAGGGTTGACCTTTACAATAAAAACTCCACAACAGGCAGAGTTGCACGCGTCTGGGACCATGTTAATGAACAAATTTTGACGCACTGTGCCGATTTTAAAAGTCCATTAACTTTTCTTGCCTCCCTGCATAGCAACGCGTTCCGTTTATTGTTCTCCCCTGACTAGAGCCGGCTAATTGACATTCCGGATGAGGATCGTGCTTATGAAAGTGCCTGTTTAGAAATACAGAGGTTTCTAGATGCACCTCGCTGGAATTTGAGCCTCTCTCTCGCTAAATGAGATAAAGGGGTAAATGGTCTATAGGGGGCGAGAGACTATGCGTGTGGCGCTGAATACTCAGAGACAGATGCTACAGAGAGAGAGAAAGAGAGAAAGAGAGAGAGAGAGAACGAGAGGGAGAGAGCAAAAGTGTGTGTGTGTGTCATGCCCTGGCCGTAGAGAGGCTATGTATTCTCTATTTTGGTTAGGTCAGGGGGTGACTAGGTTGGGCGTTCTATGTTCTTTTTTCTATGTTTTTGTATTTCTTTGTTTTTGGCCGGGTATGGTTCTCAATCAGGGACAGCTGTCTGTCGTTGTCTCTGATTGGGAACCATACTTAGGTAGCTCTTGCCCACATGGGTTTTGTGGGTAGTTGCTTTCTGTTCTGTGTGTTTTGCACCTGACGGAGCTGTTTTGGTTGTTCTTTGTGTTGTTTTGTATTTAGTGTTCGGTTCTATTTAATAACTGACGAACACGTACCACGCTGCGCTTTGGTCCTCACCTTCTTCCACCAGCAGCCGTTACACAGAGTGTGTGTGTGTGTTTGTGTGTGTGTGTGTTTGTGTGTGTGTGTGTGTGTGTGTGTGAGTGTGTGTGTGTGTGCGCGAGTGTGTGTGCGCGAGTGTGTGTGTGAGTGTGTGTGTGTGTGTGCGAGTGTGTGTGTGTGCGCGAGTGTGCGCGAGTGTGTGTGTGTGTGCGCGAGTGTGTGTGTGCGAGTGTGTGTGTGTATGCGCGAGTGTGTGTGTGTGTGTGTGTGCGAGTGTGTGTGTGTGTGTGTGCGTGTGTGTGTGTGTGTGTGTGTGTGTGTGTGTGTGTGTGTGTGTGTGTGCGTGTGTGTGTGTGTGTGTGTGTGTGTGTGTGTGTGTGTGTGTGTGTGTTTGCTCTTTTACCTACCAGGAAATCTGGTGTCATTTCCTCTGTACTTAAAACAAATATATATCTTCACAGAGGCATCGGATGAGAGTGTGTGTGAAGGTCCTGGCATAGTAGTCGCTTTTCCAGTCAGAATACTGAAGGAATGAGCGTCTGATGACTCAAGTTTCATCAGGAATCTTTTCTCGATTTTCCTCACAAAGCGGTATTTCCGTATTTAGAGACGTTGGATATTAATTTGAGCCAGTTTGCTACAGCAGGAAAATAATCCTGCAACAACAGGAAATGAGAAATATCACAGGATGTGGATTACAGATGATGGACATGTTTGTCGGGGCTGGTACATTTCTGGATAGAACAAATCAAGTCTGAAATGTCTAAGTAGAAACCTTTGAAAAAGTTTGCTTTGCCTGATGTGCAGGAAACTTCTCAGCAACAAAAGAGTGATCGAATTAAGATCCTACATCTGAACTGTAGCAGCAAATGCCTCCCTCCTGCTTCCTCCCTTCTTCCCCCACCCCCTCTTCTCTCATCCTCTCCCAGTCCCGCCCCTCTCCTCACCCCTGGCGGTTGGCCAGGCAGTCATCGTGATGAGCAAGGATGTGAGATACTGTATAATTTCAGCCCAACCACGTATTTCCAATGAGTCACTGGAGATGTGGTGCCGCGGTGTGCCGTCCTCTTCGTTGTCTGTGGAGAGGGGTGGCATCTCACGGTGGCTTGTATCTGCCCCCGGGGCTGTAGTTAGTCACTGGAAGGGTCAGCTGAGTTCCTGAGACACCCAAATCTCTCTGTGAACCACGAAGAAGACAACGTGATAGGCTTGCCTTTTTTTTAGTAATGAAAGAGAAAGCAATTACATACATTTTTCAGACTGACATGACAAAAAGGCAGAAGTTTGTCCAAGTTTAGAATGTGAACAAAGTTTTCGAGGACTGTTGAAAGGTGTGGTTTACATTGCCCAGTAGCTGTAAACTGTTGCCTGGATTTGTGGCCTTGTTCCTGGAATCTGATTGGCTGGCTGGAGAGAGCTGTGCTCAGAGGGAGGCTGTTCAGTCTGATGCTGCTGTCCTGCTCCTTGGTGCTGAAATCGAGGATGTCACTGTGACTGTGTGAGTACCAGGGAGATTCTGTTTAGCTATAGGTTTCCATCCAATTGGTGACAGATTTTCATGCAAATATCATAAGCTCTTCACACAAAGAATATGTACATTTTCACACCAGATATGTGTTTCCATCAAATTTGACTGGTTGCGGATCAAAAAACGGTGTGTGATGCCATTGAGCACATAAAATGGGTTTCCATCGCATGTTCAACTCTACTGATGATTTTCTCACAAAAACAATGTTGCGTTGTATAGTGAGTGTGCCCACTCTGGTCTTGACACGCTCGCACTAGCCAACAGCTCACAGATACAGTGTGAATATAACGTGATGAGATTATTATGGACAAAAAGAGAGAGATGATCTTATTTGTCAAACGTCAGCCAAGCATCAATGATCATGCCACTAGAATAAGACCCTCGATGTTTTTGGAAAGGAAAAATCTAATTGTTTTATTTACATTTTTATTTAACCTTTTTATTAGAACAGGGGAGACATATTGTTTACAAAGGTTTATTTCATAAATGTGCCTTGTATGTACAACATAAATATACACATTACACGCAAACTATAAATGTACACACATTAAAATACAAAAACACAGTCAATATAAGCCCAAACAAAATATGTAAAGCAGACATACCTATATTTACATTCGTTTTCAGACCCTCTGCTATGAGACTCGAAATTGAGTTCAGGTGCATCCTGTTTCCATTAATTGTCCTCTGAGATGTTTCTAAAACTTGATTGGAATCCACCTGTGGTAAGTTCAATTGATTGGACATGTTTTGGAAAGGCACACACCTGTCTATATAAGGTCCCACTGTTGTCAGAGCAAAAACCAAGCCACAAGGTCGAAGGAATTGTCCATAGAGATCCGAGATAGGATTGTGTCGAGGCATAATTCTGGGGAAGGGTAACAAAACATTTCTGCCCAGTATTCAAGGTCCCCAAGAACACAGTGGCCTCCATCATCCATGGAAGAAGTGTGGAAACACCAAGACTCTTCCTGGAGCTGGCAGCCCGGCCAAACTCCGCAATTGGGAGAGAAGGGCCTTGGTCAGGGAGGTGACCAAGAACCTGATGGTCACTCTGACAGAGCTCCAGACTTCCTCTGTGGAGAAACCTGACACCATCCCTACGGTGGGGCATGGTGGTGGCAGCATCATCCTGTGGGGATGATTTTCAGAGGAATGGACAGAGGGACTAGACAGGATCACGGGAAAGATGAACGGAGAAAAATCCAGAGAGATTCTTGATGAAAAGCTACTCCAGAGCACTCAAGACTTCAGTCTGGGGGAAAGGGCCCTAAGCACGCTGCCAAGAAAACACAGGAGCGTCTTCGGGACAAGTCTCTGAACGTCCTTGAGGGGCCCAGCCAGAGACTGGACATGAACCCGATCAAACATCTCTGGAGAGACCTGAAAATACCTGTTCAGCGATGCTTCCCATCCAACCTGACAGAGCTTGTGAGGATCTGCAGAGAAGAATGGGAGAAACTCCCCAAATACAGATGTGCCAAGCTTGTAGCGTCATGCCCAAGAAGATGGTGTCTTGAGTTCTGTCAATAAGATAATCATGAAACCATGAACAGGCTTCAGAGCTCATGCATATCGAGGATTATTATTAAATAAAAATAAAAAAATCCACTTGTTCAACATGCATACAAACGAATCCAAAAAGTTACCGGTAAAAGTTCGTCCAAACAAGTCAAACGATGTTTCTAAGTCATCCTCAGCTACAGAGAATAATATGTTCAATAGGGAAGATAAATAACGAAGAGCAGCACCTCATTCACGCGCCAACAAGACTACTTTTCTAATGAGAGACACCTTGGAAAAACTACAACTCCTTGCTCATTTCTCAAAAAACAAGCTGGTAACCCTTAATAAAGACGGTTGACATCTAGTGGAAGCCATAGAAACTGCAATCTGGGAGGAATTATTTGGTATATCCTGTAGGCTAGCATTTAAATGGCTGTGACCTCAAAACAAAAATGTCATCGCGTTTTCGCCTGCCAAGTTCTGTTATACTCACAGACATTATTTTAACAGTTTTAGAAACTTTAGAGTGTTTTCTATCCAATGCTACCATTGGATAGAAATATGCCTGTCTGAATATGCATATTCTAGGCCTGAGGAACAAGCAGTTTACTTTGGGCACGTCAGTCATCCGAAATTTCGAACAATAAGCTAAAGAAGCTAGTTAATATTCTTGAATCCTTGGTAAATGTAAAACTTTATGCTTTTTTCTTAATCTGAGAAATGTACAGTACCAGTCAAAAGGAAGGCTTGAAATGGGGAGATACGTATGAATTTCTTCCACCCTTATCTTCTTCTCCCGATCTCCATACTTTCTAAATATTTCCTGATATGAATGTAAAATGCAAAATGTGTCACATCCTGCTCTGTTTCACCTGTCTGTGTGTCTCCTACCCCAACCCCCCCACCACACCACCAGGTATCTCCCATCTCCCTTCTTTATCCCCTGTTTATTTACAGTCTGTTGCCTGTCTGTATTATACCTGTCTGTATTATACCTGTCTGTATTAGACCTGTCTGTATTAGACCTGTCTGTATTATACCTGTCCGTATTTATACCTGTCTGTATTATACCTGTCTGTATTATACCTGTCCGTATTTATACCTGTCTGTATTATACCTGTCTGTATTATACCTGTCCGTATTTATACCTGTCTGTATTATACATGTCTGTATTATACATGTCTTTATTATACCTGTCTGTATTATACCTGTCTGTATTTATACCTGTCTGTTGCCTGTCTGAATTATACCTGTCTGTATTTATACCTGTCTGTATTATACCTGTCTGTATTATACCTGTCTGTATTATACCTGCCTGTATTACACCTGTCTGTATTTATACCTGTCTGTTGCCTGTCTGATTTATACCTGTCTGTTGCCTGTCTGAATTATACCTGTCTGTATTTATACCTGTCTGTATTATACCTGTCTGTATTATACCTGTCTGTATTATACCTGCCTGTATTACACCTGTCTGTATTTATACCTGTCTGTTGCCTGTCTGATTTATACCTGTCTGTATTATACCTGTCCGTATTTATACCTGTCTGTATTATACCTGTCTGTATTATACCTGTCCGTATTTATACCTGTCTGTATTATACCTGTCTGTATTATACCTGTCCGTATTTATACCTGTCTGTATTATACCTGTCCGTAATTATACCTGACTGTATTATGCCGTTCTGTTGCATGTCTGTATTATACCTGTCTGTATTATACCTGTCTGTATTTATACCTGTCTGTTGCCTGTCTGTATTATACCTGTCTGTATTATACCTGTCCGTATTTATACCTGTCTGTATTACACCTGTTTGTATTACACCTGTCTGTATTATACCTGTCTGTATTATACCTGTCCGTATTTATACCTGTCTCTATTTCACCTGTCTGTATTATACCTGTCTGTATTATACCTGTCCGTAATTTTACCTGTCTGTATTATACCTGTCTGTATTATACCGTTCTGTTGCCTGTCTGTATTATACCTGTCTGTATTATACCTGTCTGTATTTATACCTGTCTGTTGCCTGTCTGTATTACACCTGTTTGTATTACACCTGTCTGTATTATACCTGTCTGTATTATACATGTTTGTATTATACCTGTCCGTAATTATACCTGTCTGTATTATACCTGTCTGTATTATACCGTTCTGTTGCCTGTCTGTATTATACCTGTCTGTATTACACCTGTTTGTATTACACCTGTTTGTATTACACCTGTCTGTATTATACCTGTCTGTATTATACCGGTCTGTTGCCTATCTGTATTATACCTGTCTATATTATACCTGTCTGTATTATACCTGTCTGTATTATACCTTTCCGTAATTTTAGCTGTCTGTATTATACCTGTCTGTATTATACCGTTCTGTTGCCTGTCTGTATTATACCTGTCTGTATTATACCTGTCTGTATTTATACCTGTCTGTTGCCTGTCTGTATTACACCTGTCTGTATTACACCTGTCTGTTGCCTGTCTGTATTATACCTGTCAGTATTTTACCTGTATGTATTATACCTGTCTGTATTATACCTGTCTGTATTATACCTTTCCGTATTTATACCTGTCTGTATTACACCTGTTTGTATTACACCTGTTTGTATTACACCTGTCTGTATTATACCTGTCTGTAGTATACCTGTCTGTATTATACCTGTCTGTATTATACCTGTCTGTATTTATACCTGTCTGTATTATACCTGTCTGTTGCCTGTCTGTATTATACCTGTCTGTATTATACCTATCTGTATTATACCGGTCTGTTGCCTATCTGTATTATACCTGTCTGTAATATACCTGTCTGTATTATACCTGTCTGTATTATACCTGTCTGTATTATACCTTTCTGTATTATACCTGTCTGTATTATACCTGTCTGTTTCATACCGGGTCTGTATTTATACCTGTCTATATTTATACCTGTCTGTATTATACCTGTCTGTATTATGCCTGTCTGTTGCCTGTCTGTATTATACCTGTCTGTATTACACCTGTCTGTTGCCTGTCTGTATTATACCTGTCAGTATTTTACCTGTATGTATTATACCTGTCTGTATTTTACCTGTCTGTATTTATACCTGTCGATATTATACCTGTCCGTATTTATACCTGTCTGTATTACACCTGTCTGTATTATACCTGTCTGTATTATACCTGTCCGTATTTTACCTGTCTGTATTATACCTTTCTGTATTATACCTGTCTGTATTATACCGTTCTGTTGCCTGTCTGTATTGTACCTCTCTGTATTATACCTGTCTGTATTATACCTGTCTGTTGCCTGTCTGTATTATACCTGTCTGTATTATACCGGTCTGTTGCCTATCTGTATTATATCTGTCTTTATTATACCTCTCTGTATTATACATTTCTGTATTTATACCTGTCTGTATTATACCTGTCTGTATTTATACCTGTCTGTATTATACCTTTCTGTATTATACCTGTATGTAGTATACCTGTCTCTATTATACCTGTCTGTATTATACCTGTCTGTATTATACCTGTCTCTATTATACCTGTCTGTATTATACCTGTCTGTATTATACCTGTCTGTAGCCAGGTCGTTTTGTTCATCAGTGATTGTCCCCTTGCGCCTGTCTTTTCTACATTTCCTGTTTTCTAGTTTTCCCGGTTTGGACCATTCTGCCTGTCCTGACCCTGCTTTCCGTCCTCTATCCTCTGATCTGGATTACCGACCTTGGCCTGCCCTTGACTTATTGTTTTACCTGCCCCCACTTCTAGTAATAAACTCTTGTTACTTCGACACTGTCTGCATCTGCGTCTTCCCTAAAACGTGATAGCGTGTGTTATTGAGCAATGATGGGTGCTACAGCAGACCCAGATCCATTTGGCCCCTGTGGATTTACTGCTGTCAAAGCGTCCCCAGTTCTCCATCACTTTGCACTTTCACCACCCAGTGAAGTTCTTCCTAACTTATTTGATCTGTAGCCTAGTAAACTGCATGGTTTCCTGAGTGGTAGTGGACACAGCATGTCATCGCGTGACTCCAAGTTAACTTCGTTATGATGATTATAATTAAGTCGATATTTGCGTATAAAATAATTTTGACCGACATTTCAGGATCACCACCTTGAGTAAGGTTTTGTTTTGTTGATGTTTGGAAAGTTTCACCGACAAAACTTTGTCTTTCCACCAGGCCCTGTCGTGACATGTATTCACATTAAAAGGTTCGATGGGAACCTGGCTAGAGGTAATGTTTTGTTGTTTCAGCCAGAGTGTGTTGACCTGTGTTTCAGTGTGTGTGTTCTGTCTGTTTGCTCAGCTCTAACTACATACGTCCTCTTACCCCGATTTATCTCCTTTTATCCAACATCCACCCAGGGAATGATGCATCTCTCTTGATTTCCTAAACAGAACGCAGACATAAAACACAGAGCTAGAACAGCATCGAAGCCACTCAGTTCCAGAACACATCAAGAAGCAAAAGTGCTTTACACTGCTTGCAGCTTTCAAGTGATAATCAAGTGATAATCAAGTGATAATCAAGTGATAATCAAGTGATAAGTGATAATCAAGTGATAGGGAATTGCTAATCAAGTAATAAGTCAAGTGATACGTGATAATCAAGTGATATTCAAGTAATACTCGAGTGATAATCAAGTGATAAGTGATAAATAAGTGACAATCAAGTGATAATCAAGTAATACTCGAGTGATAATCAAGTGATAATCAAGTGACAATCAAGTTATAGGGAATTGATAATCAAGTAATAAGTACTACTCGACTGATAATCAAGTGATAAGTGATAATCAAGTGATATTCAAGTGATAATCAAGTGATAATCATAGAGGTACGCAGACTTGAGAGATTCTTCTCAAGTTTGTCAGTTCTAGGCTTTTTAACGCCAGATGTTTGTGAAATCCATGCCGATTTCTCAATGGTACGCTTGTTCATATTGAGACAAAATAACCGCATTCATTGAGCCGTTCCCAATTTCCGGCAGTTTCTTTTTTGTTGTTGTCATGGAAACGGATAGTAATCAGAGGAGATAATAGAGCATTGGGAACGTTGTTCGGAGCGCGCTGCGGGAAGAGGATGCTGGGAGTAAGAGACGGGAAACAAATGGAAAATTGAGATGATTTCAACAGCAGGCTCCCTCTAGGTTTGGAAAATTTGGTTGAATCCTTAGGTCCTGGAATAAGTGGATTGTATCTTTCCCTTCCCTTTTCTGACTTCCCTTCTCTCTCTCTCTCTCTCTCTCTCTCTCTCTCTCTTTCTCTCTCTCTCTCTCTCTCTCTGTCTCTCTCTTTCTCTCTCTCTCTCTGTCTTCTTTCTCTCTCTCTCTCTCTGTCTCTCTCTCTCTCTCTCTGTCTCTCTCTCTCTCTGTCTCTCTCTCTGTCTCTCTCTCTCTGTTCTCCCTTCTGTCTCTCTTTCTTTGTCTCTCTCTCTCTTTCTCTCTCTCTGTCTCTCTCTCTCTCTGTCTCTCTCTCTCTGTTTCTCTCTCTCTCTGTTTCTCTCTCTCTCTGTCTCTCTCTGCCTTCCCTCTCTCTCTCTGTTTCTCTCTCTCTGTTCTCTGTCTCTCTCTGCTTTCTCTCTCTGTCTTTGTCTCTCTCTGCTCTCCTCCCTTCCTTGTTCCTCTCTCTCTCTCTCTCTCTCTCTCTCTCTCTCTCTCTCTCTCTCACCTCTCTACCCCAACTCCTTTTCTCTCTCTCTCTGTTTCTCTCTCTCTCTGTTTCTCTCTCTCTGTCTCTCGCTCTTTCTCTCTCTCGTGCTCTCTCTCTCTCTCTCGCTCTTTCTCTCTCTCGCGCTCTCTCTCTCGCTCTTTCTCTCTCTCGCGCTCTCTCTATCTCTGTCGCTCTTTCTCTCTCTCTCTCGCTCTTTCTCTCTCTCTCTTGCGCTCTCTCTCGCTCTTTCTCTCTCTCTCTCGCGCTCTCTCTCTCGTTCTTCCTCTCTCTCGCGCTCTCTCTCTCTCTCGCTCTTTCTCTCTCTCTCTCGCTCTTTCTCTCTCTCTCTCTCTCACTCGCTCTCTCTCTCAATGTGATTTGTTGATCTTGAACAGGGGAATGTGAATCTACAGAGTGAGAGAAACCAGTTAGCTTACCGTCAGGATGTTATTGAGAAGGCGTTGTTTTGTGTCCCATCTCCCTTCAACTCTTCTCCTCGGCTGTGGAGAAAATGTATGTTTATTTCAGTACAGTTAGTAAGTCATTAGACCCATAGAAATCTATGAATAGGCTGCTCTGACGAAGGGACTGCAGGGTGATCCTCGCTGAGTTATCCTCGCTGAGTGATCCTCGCTCAGTGATCCTCGCTGAGTGCTTCCTTCACAACGGTATCTACAGGACTGTATGCACACTCATTGCAAAGTGAATGTGAAATATTTCCCCCTAAATAATAGTTTGATTCTGCTTGTGTGTGTGTGTGTGTGTGTGTGTGTGTGTGTGTGTGTGTGTGTGTGTGTGTGTGTGTGTGTGTGTGTGTGTGTGTGTGCGTCCGTGTGTACCTGTGCATTATTTATATGTACCCCTGCCCAGTTCTGTCTGCAGAATATTAGAGTTCAGATATCCAATGTTGAAAACACTCATTTAACCCATTTCTGCAGTTTACTCAGAGCATCAGCCCATACACTTTAGAATCAGCTTCCGGGAAAACCTGCTTTCATTTGGACATCACACAGGCTGGGGATTTGATTCCCAGATAGAAAACAAAAAGAGAAAAAGAGAGAAAGCAATGGAGAGAGGGATTTCATTCTCTCTCTCTCTGTCTGTCCCTCTCTGTGTATCTCTCCCTCTGTCTCTCTTCTGCTCCTCTGTGTCTCTCTCTCTTTCACTCTCTGTCTCTCACTCTGTCTTTCTCTCTCTCTCTGTCTCTCTCTCTCTCTGTCTCTCTCTGTATCTTTCTCCATCTCTCTCTCACTCTCTGTCTCTCTCTTTCTGTCTCTCTCTCTGTGTCTCTCTCTCTCTGTCTCTCTGTCTCTCTTTCTCCCCTCATGACAGAAGGGAGGTGACAGAAAGACAGCCAAGTGGGCCTGATAACAAGTCCTTCATACCTGACAGCTGAGGAGCGGTTCAATATATCAGCCGAGAGGTATCAAGATGTGTTGCTCCCTCAAGTTTGTCATTGTCTTAGATTTGGTGCTTGATGCTCAGAAGAGAGCAATGGAGGAAAAATAAAAAAGAGAGGGAGGGATGGATAGATAGAGAGGGAAGAAGAGAGAGAGGGATGGATAGAGAGGAAGAAGAGAGAGAGGGATGGATAGAGAGAGAGGGATGGATAGAGGGAAGAAATAGAGGGATGGATAGAGAGAGATGGATGGATAGAGAGGGAAGAGAGAGAGGGATGGATAGAGAGGGAAGAAGAGAGAGAGGGATGGATAGAGAGGGAAGAAGAGAGAGAGAGGGTATGGATAGAGAGGGAAGAAGAGAGAGAGGGATGGATAGAGAGGGAAGAGAGAGAGAGGGATGGATAGAGAGGGAAGAGAGAGAGGGATGGATAGAGAGGGAAGAAGAGAGAGAGGGATGGATAGAGATGGAAGAAGAGAGAGGGATGGATAGGGAGGGAAGAAGAGAGAGAGGGATGGATAGAGAGGGAAGAAGAGAGAGAGGGATGGATAGAGAGGGAGAGAGAGAGAGGGAATGGAGAGAGGGAGAGAGAGAGAGGGATGGATAGAGAGGGAAGAGAGAGGGATGGATAGAGAAGGAAGAAGAGAGAGAGCGATGGATAGAGAGGGAAGAGAGAGAGGGATGGATAGAGAGGGAAGAAGAGAGAGAGGGATGGATAGAGAGGGAAGAAGAGAGAGAGGGATGGATAGAGAGGGAAGAGAGAGAGAGGGATGGATAGAGAGGGAAGAAGAGAGAGAGGGATGGATAGAAGAAAGAAGAGAGAGAGGGATGGATGGAGAGGGAAGAGAGAGAGGGATGGATAGAGAGGGAAGAAGAGAGAGGGATGGATAGAGAGGGAAGAAGAGAGAGAAGGATGGATAAAGAGGGAAGAAGAGAGAGAGGGATGGATAGAGAGGGAAGGAAGAGAGAGAGAGATGGATAGGGAGGGAAGAAGAGAGAGTGGGATGGATAGAGAGGGAGAAGAGAGAGAGGGATGGATAGAGAGGGAAGAGAGAGAGAGGGATGGATAGAGAGGGAAGAAAGAGAGAGGGATGGATAGAGAGGGAAAGAGAGAGGGATGGATAGAGAGGGAAGAAGAGAGAGAGGGATGGATAGAGATGGAAGAGAGAGAGGGATGGATAGAGAGGGAAGAAGAGAGAAGGGGGATGGATAGAGAGGGAAGAAAGAGAGAGAGGGATAGATAGAGATGGAAGAAGAGAGAGGGATGGATAGAGAGGGAAGACGGAGAGAGAGGGATGGATAGAGAGTGAAGAAAGAGAGAGAGGGATGGATAGAGAGGGAAGAGAGAGAGAGGGATGGATAGAGAGGGAAGAAGAGAGAGAGGGATGGATAGAGAAGAAAGAAGAGAGAGAGAGGGATGGATGGAGAGGGAAGAGAGAGAGGGATGGATAGAGAGGGAAGAGAGAGAGGGGGTGGATAGAGAGGGAAGAGAGAGAGGGATGGATGGAGAGGGAAGAAGAGAGAGAGGGATGGATAGAGAGGGAAGAAGAGAGAGGGATGGATAGAGAGGGAAGAAGAGAGAGAGGGATGGATAGAGAGGGAAGAAGAGAGAGAGGGATGGATAGAGAGAGGGAAGAGAGAGAGAGGGATGGATAGAGAGGGAAGAAGAGAGAGAGGGATGGATAGAGAGGGAAGAGAGAGGGATGGATAGAGAGGGAAGAAGAGAGAGAGGGATGGATAGAGATGGAAGAGAGAGAGGGATGGATAGAGAGGGAAGAAGAGAGAGAGGGATGGATAGAGAGGGAAGAAGAGAGAGAGGGATAGATAGAGATGGAAGAAGAGAGAGGGATGGATAGAGAGGGAGAAGAGAGAGAGGGATGGATAGAGGGAAGAAGAGAGGGAGGGATGGATAGAGAGGGAAGAAGAGAGAGGGATGGATAGAGAGGGAAGAAGAGAGAGAGGGATGGATAGAGAGGGAAGAAAGAGAGAGAGGGATGGATAGAGAGGGAAGAGAGAGGGAGGGATGGATAGAGAGGGAAGAAGAGAGAGAGGGATGGATAGAGAGGGAAGAGAGAGGGATGGATAGAGAGGGAAGAAGAGAGAGAGGGATGGATAGAGATGGAAGAGAGAGGGATGGATAGAGAGGGAAGAAGAGAGAGAGGGATGGATAGAGAGGGAAGAGAGAGAGGGATGGATAGAGAGGGAAGAAAGAGAGAGAGGGATGGATAGAGAGGGAAGAAGAGAGAGAGGGATGTATAGAGAGGGAAGAGAAAGAGGGATGGATAGAGAGGGAAGGAAGAGAGAGAGGGATGGATAGAGAGGGAAGAAGAGAGAGAGGGATGGATAGAGAGGGAAGAGAGAGAGGGATGGATAGAGAGGGAAGAAGAGAGAGAGGGATGGATAGAGAAGAAAGAAAGAGAGAGAGGGATGGATGGAGAGGGAAGAGAGAGAGGGATGGATAGAGAGGGAAGAAGAGAGAGATGGATGGATAGAGAGGGAAGAAGAGAGAGAGGGATGGATAAAGAGGGAGAGAGAGAGAGGGATGGATAGAGAGGGAAAGAAGAGAGAGAGAGATGGATAGAGAGGGAAGAAGAGAGAGTGGGATGGATAGAGAGGGAAGAGAGAGAGAGGGGTGGATAGAGAGGGAAGAGAGAGAGAGGGATGGATGGAGAGGGAAGAAGAGAGAGAGGGATGGATAGACGGAAGAAGAGAGAGGGATGGATAGAGAGGGAAGAAGAGAGAGAGGGATGGATTGAGAGGGAAGAAGAGAGAGAGGGATGGATAGAGAGGGAAGAGAGAGAGAGGGATGGATAGAGAGGGAAGAGAGAGGGATGGATAGAGAGGGAAGAGAGAGGGATGGATAGAGAGGGAAGAAGAGAGCGAGGGATGGATAGAGATGGAAGAGAGAGAGGGATGGATAGAGAGGGAAGAAGAGAGAGAGGGATAGATAGAGAGGGAAGAGAGAGAGAGGGATGGATAGAGAGGGAAGAGAGAGAAGAGGGATGGATAGAGAGGGAAGAGAGAGAGAGAGGGATGGATAGAGAGGGAAGAGAGAGAGGGATGGATACAGAGGGAAGAAAGAGAGAGAGGGATGGATAGAGATGGAAGAAGAGAGAGAGGGATGGATAGAGAGGGAAAGAGAGAGAGGGATGGATACAGAGGGAAGAAGAGAGAGAGAGGGATGGATAGAGATGGAAGAAGAGAGAGGGATGGATAGAGAGGGAAGAAGAGAGAGAGGGATGGATAGAGAGGGAAGAAGAGAGAGAGGGATGGATAGAGAGGGAAGAGAGAGAGAGGGATGGATAGAGAGGGAAGAAGAGAGAGAGGGATGGATAAAGATGGAAGAAGAGAGAGGGATGGATAGAGAGGGAAGAAGAGAGAGAGGGATGGATAGAGAGGGAAGAAGAGAGAGAGGGATGTATAGAGAGGGAAGAGAGAGAGAGGGATGGATAGAGAGGGAAGAAGAGAGAGAGGGATAGATAGAGAGGGAAGAGAGGGATGGATAGAGAGGGAAGAGAGAGAGAGGGATGGATAGAGAGGGAAGAGAGAGAAGGATGGATACAGAGGGAAGAAAGAGAGAGAGGGATGGATAGAGATGGAAGAGAGAGGGATGATAGAGAGGGAAGAAGAGAGAGAGGGATGGATAGAGAGGGAAGAAGAGGGAGAGGGATGGATAGAGAGGAAGAGAGAGAGAGGGATGGATAGAGAGGGAAGAAGAGAGAGAGGGATGGATAGAGAGGGAAGAGAGAGGGATGGATAGAGAGGAAAAGAAGAGAGAGAGGGATGGATAGAGAGGGAAGAAGAGAGAGAGGGATGGATAGAGAAGAAAGAAGAGAGAATGAGGGATGGATGGAGAGGGAGAGAGAGAGGGATGGATAGAGATGGAAGAGAGAGAGAGAGGGATGGATAGAGAGGGAAGAAAGAGAGAGAGGGATGGATAAAGAGGGAAGAAGAGAGAGAGGGATGGATAGAGAGGGAAGAAGAGAGAGAGGGATGGATAGAGAGGGAAAGAAGAGAGAGGGATGGATAGAGAGGGAAGAAGAGAGAGAGGGATGGATAGAGAGGGAAGAAGAGAGAGAGGGATGGATAGAGAGGGAAGAGAGAGAGAGGGATGGATAGAGAGGGAAGAAGAGAAGAGGGATAGATAGAGAGGGAAAGAGAGAGAGGGATGGATAGAGAGAGAGGGATGGATAGAGAGGGAAGAAGAGAAGGAGGGATGGATAGAGAGGGAAGAGAGAGAGAGAGAGGGATGGATAGAGAGAGGGAAGAGAGAGAGGGATGGATAGAGAGGGAAGAGAGAGAGAGGGATGGATAGAGAGGGATGGATGGATAGAGAGGGAAGAAGAGAGAGAGGGATGGATAGAGAGGGAAGAAAGAGAGAGCGGGATGGATAGAGAGGGAAGAGAGAGAGAAAGGTAAATTATAGAGAGGAAGAGAGAGAGGGATGGATAGAGATGGAAGAAGAGAGAGAGGGATGGATAGAGATGGAAGAAGAGAGAGTGATGGATAGAGAGGGAAGAAGAGAGAGAAAGGGATGGATAGAGAGGGAAGAAGAGAGAAGGATGGATAGAGAGGGAAGAGAGAGAGAGGGATGGATAGAGAGGGAAGAGAGAGAGAGGGATAGATAGAGAGGGAAGAGAGAGAGGGATGGATAGAGAGAGAGGGATGGATAGAGAGGGAAGAAGAGAAGGAGGGATGGATAGAGAGGGAAGAGATAGAGGGATGGATAGAGAGAGAGGGATGGATAGAGAGGGAAGATAGATAGAGGGATGGATAGAAGAGGGAAGAGAGAGAGGAATGGATAGAGAGGGAAGAGAGAGGGAGGGATGGATAGAGAGAGAGGGATGGATGGATAGAGAGGGAAGAGAGAGGGATGGATAGAGAGGGAAGAAGAGAGAGAGGGATGGATAGAGAGGGAAGAGAGAGGGATGATAGAGAGGGAAGAAGAGAGAGAGGGATGGATAGAGAGGGAAGAAGAGAGAGAGGGATGGATAGAGAGGGAAGAGAGAGGGAGGGATGGAATAGAGAGAGAGGGATGGATGGATAGAGAGGGAAGAGAGAGAGGGATGGATAGAGAGGGAAGAAGAGAGAGAGGGATGGATAGAGAGGGAAGAGAGAGGGATGATAGAGAGGGAAGAAGAGATAGATGGATGGATAGAGAGGGAAGAAAGAGAGAGAGGGATGGATAGAGAGGGAAAGAGAGAGAGAGGGATGGATAGAGAGGGAAGAGAGAGGGATGGATAGAGAGGGAAGAGAGAGCGGGATGGATAGAGAGGGAAGAAGAGAGAGAGGGATGGATAGAGAGGGAAGAGAGAGCGGGATGGATAGAGAGGGAAGAAGAGAGAGAGGGATGGATAGAGAGGGAAGAAGACAGAGAGGAATGGATAGAGAGGGAAGAGAGAGAGAGGGATGGATAGAGAGGGAAGAGAGAGAGAGGGATGGATAGAGAGGGATGGATAGAGAAGGGAAGAAAGAGAGAGAGGGATGGATAGAGAGGGGAAGAAGAGAGAGAGGGATGGATAGAGAGGGAAGAGAGAGAGAGGGATGGTTAGAGAGGGAAGAAGAGAGAGAGTGACAGTCAGACTAAACAAAGCACTTCTCTGCTGTGTTGCCGAGGCAGCATTTCAGGGAATCAAGAGAAGATCCATCCGCAAGCTGGAAACCAAAACAAAGTAAAACTTGGGGATGGATAGAGAGGAAAGAAGAGAGAGGGATGGATAGAGAGGGAAGAAGAGAGAGAGGAATGGATAGAGGGAAGAAAGAGAGAGAGGGATGGATAGAGAGGGAGAGAGAGAGAGGGATGGATAGAGAGGGAAGAGAGAGAGAGGGATGGATAGAGAGGGATGGATAGAGAGGGATGGATAGAGAGGGAAGAAGAGAGAGAGGGATGGATAGAGAGGGAAGAGAGAGAGAGGGATGGATAGAGAGGGATGGATAGAGAGGGAAGAAGAGAGAGAGGGATGGATAGAGAGGGAAAGAAGAGAGTGGGATGGATAGAGAGGGAAGAGAGAGAGAGGGATGGATAGAGAGGGAAGAGAGAGAGGGATGGATAGAGAGGGAAGAGATAGAGAGAGGGATGGATAAGAGATGGAAGAAGAGAGAGGGATGGATAGAGAGGGAAGAAGAGAGAGAGGGATGGATAGAGAGGGAAGAGAGAGAGAGGGATGGATAGAGAGGGAAGAGAGAGAGAGGGATGGATAGAGAGGGAAAGAAGAGAGAGAGGGATAGATAGAGAGTGAAAGAGAGAGAGGGATGGATAGAGAGAGAGGGATGGATAGAGAGGGAAGAAGAGAAGGAGGGATGGATAGAGAGAGAGGGATGGATAGAGAGGGAGATAGATAGAGGGATGTATAGAGAGGAAGAGAGAGAGGGATGGATAAGAGGGAAGAAGAGAGAGAGGGATAGATAGAGAGGGAAGAGAGAGAGGGATGGATAGAGAGAGAGGGATGGATAGAGAGGGAAGATAGATAGAGGGATGGATAGAGAGGGAAGAGAGAGAGGGATGGATAGAGAGGGAAGAGAGAGGGAGGGATGGATAGAGAGAGAGGGATGGATAGAGAGGGAAGAGAGAGAGGGATGGATAGAGAGGGATGGATAGAGAGGGAAGAGAGAGAGGGATGGATAGAGAGGGAAGAAGAGAGAGAGGGATGGATAGAGAGGGAAGAAGAGAGAGAGGAATGGATAGAGAGGGAAGGAGAGAGAGAGGGATGGATAGAGAGGGAAGAGAGAGAGAGAGAGGGATGGATAGAGAGGGAGAGAGAGATAGGGATGGATAGAGAGGGATGGATAGAGAGGGAAGAAGAGAGAGAGAGGGTTGGATAGAGAGGGAAGGAGAGAGAGAGGGATGGATAGAGAGGGAAGAGAGAGAGAGGGATGGTTAGTAGAGAGGGAAGAGAGAATAGAACTCAGTTAGACTAAAGCACTTCTCTGCTGTGTTGCCGAGGCAGCATTTCAGGGAATCAAGAGAAGATCCATCCACAAGCTGGAAACCAAAACAAGTAAAACTTCATAAAGTTAAAGTCTACTCTCTATTTAAATAGTCTGCTCCCTCTACTCCCCTCAGCTTGTGGGTGGCATCGGGCTAGTAGGGGATTACTACTGTATTCAGACATCAAATACAATCTTCAACTGGAATCTATTACTCATTGATTCTTTGGGGGAAAGAGAGGAATTATTATCATTACTATTATTATTATTAATATAGGAAGGAGATCCAAAGAAAGGGAGAGTGACAAAGAGAGAGGGAGAGAGACAAATGGAGAGGGAGAGAGACAAAGAGAGAGGGAGAGAGACAAAGAGAGAGGGAGAGAGACAAAGAGAGAGGGAGAGAGAGAGGCAAAGAGAGAGGGAGAGAGACAAAGAGAGGGGGAGAGAGACAAAGAGAGGGGGAGAGAGAAAGAGTGAGGGAGAGGGAGGGAGAGAGACAACGAGAGATGGAGAGAGACAAAGCGAGAGGGAGAGAGACAAAGAGCGAGGGAGAGAGAGAGGCAAAGAGAGAGGGAGAGAGACAAAGAGAGAGCGAG
>NC_143042.1:51427500-51430000 GCF_057628025.1 Oncorhynchus mykiss | reverse complement strand
GACAACACAGTGCACTAGAAGCATTGAGAGGACATTGAACATAGGAATAGTCTCTAGCAGTTACAAGACAGAGTAAATGTGTTCTTCTAATGTTTAAGTGTTAAAAAGTATTTCAGTGACAAAAGCGAATGAGCTGCTACCACACAGAATGTCGGTTCATTCTCCGGTTACCATAGACATCCGTTCTCATTTTCAAAGACCAGACTGTTATCTTACACTAAATTTGTGTACACACAGAACTGGCTTTGAAGATGTTGAACAAGCACTGAGAAGAAATGAGTACTTCTGAATCGCTTGGTATTCTGCGTAGTAATGGCAAAAGAGATCCGGGAGACATTGCTGCTTGAAAAGACACATTTAGTGGGGATTAATGTGTCTGGACAGGCAGTCCTTTGATGTCTAATGATCCTCTGGTCTCCTCTGATTCTCCTCCATGTTGCTTTCTTCTTTTCCTCAACCAACCCTCCTCCTCCATCCACCCCTTTATCCCTCAAACGCCCCTCCTCCATCCACCCCTTTATCCCTCAAACGCCCCTCCTCCATCCACCCCTTTATCCCTCAAACGCCCCTCCTCCTCCATCCACCCCTTTATCCCTCAAACGCCCCTCCTCCTCCATCCACCCCTTTATCCCTCAAACGCCCCTCCTCCTCCATCCACCCCTTTATCCCTCAAACGCCCCTCCTCTTCCATCCACCCCTTTATCCCTCAAACGCCCCTCCTCCATCCACCTCTTTATCCCTCAAACGCCCCTCCTCCTCCATCCACCCCTTTATCCCTCAAACGCCCCTCCTCCTCCATCCACCCCTTTATCCCTCAAACGCCCCTCCTCCTCCATCCACCCCTTTATCCCTCAAACGCCCCTCCTCTTCCATCCACCCCTTTATCCCTCAAACGCCCCTCCTCCTCCATCCACCTCTTTATCCCTCAAACGCCCCTCCTCTTCCATCCACCCCTTTATCCCTCAAACGCCCCTCCTCCTCCATCCACCTCTTTATCCCTCAAACGCCCCTCCTCTTCCATCCACCCCTTTATCCCTCAAACGCCCCTCCTCCTCCATCCACCTCTTTATCCCTCAAACGCCCCTCCTCCTCCATCCACCCCTTTATCCCTCAAACGCCCCTCCTCCTCCATCCACCCCTTTATCCCTCAAACGCCCCTCCTCTTCCATCCACCCCTTTATCCCTCAAACGCCCCTCCTCCTCCATCCACCCCTTTATCCCTCAAACGCCCCTCCTCCTCCATCCACCCCTTTATCCCTCAAATGCCCCTCCTCCTCCATCCACCCCTTTATCCCTCAAACGCCCCTCCTCCTCCATCCACCCCTTTATCCCTCAAACGCCCCTCCTCCTCCATCCACCCCTTTATCCCTCAAACGCCCCTCCTCCTCCATCCACCCCTTTATCCCTCAAACGCCCCTCCTCCTCCATCCACCCCTTTATCCCTCAAACGTCCCTCCTCCTCCAGCCACCCCTTTATCCCTCAAACGCCCCTCCTCTTCCATCCACCCCTTTATCCCTCAAACGCCCCTCCTCCTCCATCCACCTCTTTATCCCTCAAACGCCCCTCCTCCTCCATCCACCCCTTTATCCCTCAAACGCCCCTCCTCCTCCATCCACCCCTTTATCCCTCAAACGCCCCTCCTCTTCCATCCACCCCTTTATCCCTCAAACGCCCCTCCTCCTCCATCCACCTCTTTATGCCTCAAACGCCCCTCCTCCTCCATCCACCCCTTTATCCCTCAAACGCCCCTCCTCCTCCATCCACCCCTTTATCCCTCAAACGCCCCTCCTCCATCCACCCCTTTATCCCTCAAACGCCCCTCCTCCTCCATCCACCCCTTTATCCCTCAAATGCCCCTCCTCCTCCATCCACCCCTTTATCCCTCAAATGCCCCTCCTCCTCCATCCACCCCTTTATCCCTCAAATGCCCCTCCTCCATCCACCCCTTTATCCCTCAAACGCCCCTCCTCCTCCATCCACCCCTTTAGCCCTCAAACGCCCCTCCTCCTCCATCCACCCCTTTATCCCTCAAACGCCCCTCCTCCTCCATCCACCTCTTTATCCCTCAAACGCCCCTCCTCCTCCATCCACCCCTTTATCCCTCAAATGCCCCTCCTCCTCCATCCACCCCTTTATCCCTCAAATGCCCCTCCTCCTCCATCCACCCCTTTATCCCTCAAATGCCCCTCCTCCATCCACCCCTTTATCCCTCAAACGCCCCTCCTCCTCCATCCACCCCTTTAGCCCTCAAACGCCCCTCCTCCTCCATCCACCTCTTTATCCCTCAAACGCCCCTCCTCCTCCATCCACCCCTTTATCCCTCAAACGCCCCTCCTCCTCCATCCACCCCTTTATCCCTCAAACGCCCCTCCTCCTCCATCCACCCCTTTATCCCTCAAATGCCCCTCCTCTTCCATCCACCCCTTTATCCCTCAAACGCCCCTCCTCCTCCATCCACCCCTTTATCCCTCAAACGCCCCTCCTCCTCCATCCACCTCT
>NC_143042.1:51410000-51417500 GCF_057628025.1 Oncorhynchus mykiss | reverse complement strand
ATCAGACTGGAGGGGGAGGTGGCCCTCCTCACCACCATGGCTGTCATGGGGGATGAGTTCATCAGACTGGAGGGGGAGGTGGTCCTCCTCACCACCATGGCTGTCATGGGGGATGAGTTCATCAGACTGGAGGGGGAGGTGGCCCTACTCACCACCATGGCTGTCATGGGGGATGAGTTCATCAGACTGGAGGGGGAGGTGGCCCTCCTCACCACCATGGCTGTCATGGGGGATGAGTTCATCAGACTGGAGGGGGAAGTGGCCCTCCTCACCACCATGGCTGTCATGGGGGATGAGTTCATCAGACTGGAGGGGGAGGTGGCCCTCCTCACCACCATGGCTGCCATGAGGGATGAGTTCACCAGACTGGAGGGGGAGGTGGCCCTACTCACCACCATGGCTGTCATGGGGGATGAGTTCATCAGACTGGAGGGGGAGGTGGCCCTACTCACCACCATGGCTGCCATGAGGGATGAGTTCACCAGACTGGAGGGGGAAGTGGCCCTCCTCACCACCATGGCTGTCATGAGGGATGAGTTCACCAGACTGGAGGTGGCCCTCCTCACCACCATGGCTGTCATGAAGGATGAGTTCACCAGACTGGAGGGGGAGGTGGCCCTCCTCACCACCATGGCTGTCATGAGGGATGAGTTCACCAGACTGGAGGTGGCCCTCCTCACCACCATGGCTGTCATGAGGGATGAGTTCATCAGACTGGAGGGGGAGGTGGCCCTCCTCACCACCATGGCTGTCATGAGGGATGAGTTCACCAGACTGGAGGTGGCTCTCCTCACCACCATGGCTGTCATGAAGGATGAGTTCACCAGACTGGAGGGGGAGGTGGTCGTGCTGAGGGAGCGCGTGAGCAAACAGCAACCAGACAACCACACCTTAGAGGAGCTCCTAACCAAGGTGACAGAGCAGGACAGCAGCCTTGCAACACAGCTGAAAGAGGTTCAGCAAGAGAGAGACAGACTCAAGAGAGAGCTGGCTGATCTAATAAAGGAGGTGAGAGAGATCCTAAAGGACAGGCAGTCCTTTAGGATCTCACTAAGAGAGGAGCTGCAGGAGAGACAGAGAGCAGAGGACAGACTGTGCCCTGAGACCCAATGTACACCTGGCCCACCATCCCACCCTCGATCCGGACTGTCTCTATGACCATATTTACCTTTACAGGGACTCTCATAGGTGTTGCTTTAAACCACAGCCCGACCTCTCATCCCAGGAACAGCGGAGCAATCTCCACCCCTCCGAGATCACTGAGACAACAATCTGGACCAGCATCCTGGACCCCCCAGCCACGACCACAGCACCACCAACCTCAATGCCCACCACAGCCAGAGCAGCACAGACCACCCCAGCCCAGCTTCAGAGCCACCCAGACGAGGCCTCCCACCCCCCTGCCCCCCCACCGCAGACCCACACTTGGAGGAGCCACAGCCCAGCAGGCAAGAGCTACGCACAGGCTGTGAGAGGAGCAACTGGCCCAGCCCCCACCAACGAAATGAGTGACATTAAACAAATGCTGAGTCTACTATGCTCACATGTGATAGGCCGACGGTCATGGTAAGATAAGCACAAGAACTCCACCATCCTCACACTACACCCACCCAAGTCACATGACACAAATTCTATCTTAAAGGATAAACAAATCACATTTGCGTAATAAGAGTTTACGTTAATTGAAAAATCCTATTTTAATAGTTCTTGTTGGATTGTGAGTGTTTGACTCATTTTGAAGGTAAAGAAGAAGAAAAAAAAAAATTTTTTTATGATGCATGTTGGAATTTACAAGGCTTGAAGTCCTCTGCTTTTGGACTGAAGAGCAGAAACCCAGACTTCCTGAAAGAAATGGATGATGTTGATATTGTAGTACTACAGGAAACATGGTGCAGAGGTGATGTTTCCACTGGCTGTCCACTAGGTTATAGGGAGATAATCATACCATCCACTAAATTAAAAGTAATCAGACAGGGCAGAGACTCAGGGGGAATGCTAATATAGTATAAATCTGAACTAATTAATTCAATCGAATTGATCAAAACAGGATAATTCTTTATATGGTTAAAAATCAACAAGGAGGCCATCTTGACAGACAAAAACGTCTTCCTCTGTGCCACATACATTCCCCCCTCAGTCACCCTACTTCAATGAAGAGAGTTTCTCCATTCTAGAGGGGGAAATTAGTCACTTTCAGGCCCAAGGCAACGTACTGGTCTGTGGAGACCAGAATGCTAGAACAGCAGAAGAACCAGACACTATTAACAGTCATGGGGATAAACACCTACCTGAAAGTAACAAACTTTCCCTCCCCACAAAAACGGAGTACAGCTCGTGAAGCTCTGTGGAACACTGGGTCTGTACATAGTCAATGGTAGGCTGAGAGGGGACTCTTTTGGTAGGTACACCTACAGCTCTGTCGAACACTGGGTCTGTACATAGTCAATGGTAGGCTGAGAGGGGACTCTTTTGGTAGGTACACCTACAGCTCTGTCGAACACTGGGTCTGTACATAGTCAATGGTAGGCTGAGAGGAGACTCTTTAGGTAGGTACACCTACAGCTCTGTGGAACACTGGGTCTGTACATAATCAACGGTGGGCTGAGAGGAGACTCTTTAGGTAGGTACACCTACAGCTCTGTAGAACACTGGGTCTGTACATAGTCAATGGTAGGCTGAGAGGGGACTCTTTTGGTAGGTACACCTACAGCTCTGTCGAACACTGGGTCTGTACATAGTCAATGGTAGGCTGAGAGGGGACTCTTTTGGTAGCTACACCTACAGCTCATCCCTTGGCAGCAATACTGTAGACTACTTCCTCACCGACCTAAACGCAGAGTCTCTCAGAGCCTTCACAGTCAGCCCACTAACACCTCTCTCAGAGCCTTCACAGTCAGCCCACTAACACCTCTCTCAGAGCCTTCACAGTCAGCCCACTAACACCTCTCTCAGAGCCTTCACAGTCAGCCCACTAACACCTCTCTTAGACCACAGTAAAATCACAGTGCATCTGAGAAGAGCAGAACCCAACCATGAAGCATCACGGCCCAATAAATTACATTGTACTAAAAAGGCCTATAGATGGAGTGCAAACAGTACAGACATCTAACAAAAAGCAATTAGTAGACAAAAAAATTAAATCTCTCCTCGACAATGAAGGTGTAAATTTGTCCGTTTGGAACATGAACTGTATATTTGACAAATTAGCCTCCTTGGCTAATCTAAAGAAGTATAAGAGCCAACCAAAAATAATATATAATGAAAAATGGTTTGATAATGATTGCAAAAATCTAAGAAAATCTTAGAAATCTGAGAAATATATCTAATCAAAAACACAGAGAACCAGGCAACACAAATATACGCCTTCAATATGGGGAAACACTGAAGCAATACAAACACCCTAAGAACAAAAAAGGAACAGCACATTAGAAAACAGCTGGATGGAATTGAGGAATCCATAGAATCAAAACATTTCTGGGAGAATTGTAATAAATTTAACAAACCTAATTAGGAGGAATTGGCTTCCCAACATGGGGATATGGGAGAAATCACCTTGCAAACGTCTACAGCAATATAACAAAGAGCCCAGAACAAAAAGATATGCATGACAAATGACAAATCCTTGAATCAGCAGTCAAAGACTGTCAGAATCCTGTGGATACCCCAATTACAGAATAAGAATTATTGGGAAAATGCAGACACCAACCCAAAAAGGCCTGTGGTGCTGATGGTATTTTAAATGGAATTATCAAATAAACAGATCACAGATTCAAATTGGCTGTAGTCAAACTCTTCAACATTATCCTCACTGCAGGTATTTTCCCCGATATTTGGAACCAGGGATTGATCACACCAATCTATAAAAATGGAGACAAATTTGACCCAAATAATTACAGAGGAATTTGCGTTAACAGCAACTTGGGAAAAATTCTCTGCAGTATTATAAATAGCAGACTACATCATTTACTTGACAAACACAATGTCCTGAACAGAAGCCAGATTGAATTTCTAAAAAAGTATCGTATAACAGACCACATTTACACCCTCCACACTCTAATTGACAAATAAGTTAACCAAAACAAAGGCAAAATCTACTTGTGTTTTGTAGATTTCAAGAAAGCATTTGATTCAATTTGGCACGAAGGTCTTTTTTTATAAACTAATAGAAAGTAGTATTGGAGGGAAAACACATGATGTTATTAAATCAATGTACACTAAAAACAAATGTGCGGTTCAAATTGGCAACAAGCAAACAGACTTCTTCTCTCAGGAACGTGGAGTGAAACAGGGCTGCCCAATAAGTCCAACACTATTTAATATCTACATTAATGAATTAACAACAAGCAAACAGACTTCTTCTCTCAGGGACGGGGAGTGAAACAGGGCTGTCCAATAAGTCCAACACTATTCAACATCTACATTAATGAATTAACAACAAGCAAACAGACTTCTTCTCTCAGGGACGGGGAGTGAAACAGGGCTGCCCAATAAGTCCAACACTATTCAACATCTACATTAATGAATTAACAACAAGCAAACAGACTTCTTCTCTCAGGAACGTGGAGTGAAACAAGGCTGTCCAATAAGTCCAACACTATTTAATATCTACATTAATGAATTAACAACAAGCAAACAGACTTCTTCTCTCAGAGACGGGGAGTGAAACAGGGCTGTCCAATAAGTCCAACACTATTCAACATCTACATTAATGAATTAACAACAAGCAAACAGACTTCTTCTCTCAGGAACTTGGAGTGAAACAGGGCTGCCCAATAAGTCCAACACTATTTAAAATCTACAATAATGAATTGGCAAAACATTAGAAGAATCGGCAGCACCTGGTATCACCCTACACAACACTGAAATCAAGTGTCTACTGTACACAGATGACCTGGTGCTGCTGTCTCCCACTAAAGAGGGGTTACAGCAGAACCTATATCATCTGCACAGGTTCTGTCAGACCTGGACTCTGACCGTTAACCACAGGTTCTGTCAGACCTGGGCTCTGACCGTTAACCACAGGTTCTGTCAGACCTGGACTCTGACTGTTAACCACAGGTTCTGTCAGACCTGGACTCTGACCGTTAACCACAGGTTCTGTCAGACCTGGACTCTGACCGTTAATCACAGGTTCTGTCAGACCTGGGCTCTGATCTTTAACCACATGTTCTGTCAGACCTGGACTCTGACCATTAACCACAGGTTCTGTCAGACCTGGACTCTGACCGTTAACCACAGGTTCTGTCAGACCTGGACTCTGACCGTTAACTACAGCTTCTGTCAGACCTGGGCTCTGACCTTTAACCACAGGTTCTGTCAGACCTGGGCTCTGACCGTTAACCACAGGTTCTGTCAGACCTGGACTCTGACTGTTAACCACAGGTTCTGTCAGACCTGGGCTCTGACCGTTAACCACAGGTTCTGTCAGACCTGGACTCTGACCGTTAACCACAGGTTCTGTCAGACCTGGACTCTGACCGTTAATCACAGGTTCTGTCAGACCTGGGCTCTGATCTTTAACCACATGTTCTGTCAGACCTGGACTCTGACCATTAACCACAGGTTCTGTCAGACCTGGACTCTGACCGTTAACCACAGGTTCTGTCAGACCTGGACTCTGACCGTTAACTACAGGTTCTGTCAGACCTGGGCTCTGACCTTTAACCACAGGTTCTGTCAGACCTGGGCTCTGACCGTTAACCACAGGTTCTGTCAGACCTGGACTCTGACCGTTAACCACAGGTTCTGTCAGACCTGGACTCTGACCGTTAATCACAGGTTCTTTCAGACCTGGGCTCTGACCGTTAACCACAGGTTCTGTCAGATCTGGGCTCTGACCGTTAACCACAGGTTCTGTCAGACCTGGGCTCTGACCGTTAATCACAGGTTCTGTCAGACCTGGGCTCTGACCGTTAACCACAGGTTCTGTCAGACCTGGGCTCTGACCGTTAACCACAGGTTCTGTCAGACCTGGGCTCTGACCGTTAACCACAGGTTCTGTCAGACCTGGGCTCTGACCGTTAACCACAGGTTCTGTCAGACCTGGACTCTGACCGTTAACCACAGGTTCTGTCAGACCTGGACTCTGACCGTTAACCACAGGTTCTGTCAGACCTGGACTCTGACCGTTAACCACAGGTTCTGTCAGACCTGGGCTCTGACCTTTAACCACAGGTTCTGTCAGACCTGGACTCTGACCGTTAACCTAAAAAAAACAAATATATATGTATATATTCCAAAAAAGTCCTGAAATCAAGATGACAAATATAAATTCTATTTGGACACAGTTCTATAGAACACAACAAATACTACACATATCTAGGACTAAATATCAGCAACACAGGTAGCTTTCACATGGCTGTGAAACTACACATATCTAGGACTAAATATCAGCAACACAGGTAGCTTTCACATGGCTGTGAACGAGCTGAGAGACAAAGCAAGAAGAGCATTTCTATGCCATTAAAAGGAACATTAAAATTGAAATTCCAATTAGAAGGTATAGAACCAATTGCTCTATATGGCAGTGAAGTATGGGGTCCACTCTCTAACAGTGAATTTACCAAATGCGACAAACATCCAATCGAAATACTGCATGTAGAGTTTTGCCAGACTGTGTTGCCACTGCAAAGAAAAACTCAAAATAACGCATGTAGAGCAGAATTGGGCCGATACCCACTCCTCATTCGAATAGAAAAAAGAGCCATCAAATTTTACAACCATCTAAAAAACAAGTGACCCCAAAAGCTTCCATCACACAGTTCTACAATGTGAAGAGATGAAACAAGAAAAGAGTCTCCTCAGCCAGCTGGTTCTGAGGCTTAGTTCACTAACCAAAAGGACAGGACTAAGGACAGCACTCAGAAAATCTGTCCCAACCAAATCATCACGAAGCAAAAATAAAAATACATCACCTATTGAAAAGACACCACAAAAAATCTAAGTGAAATTCAAACACTAGCCTCGCTGGCGCTGTACTGCAGTGCCAGCTGTGCCACCAGAGACTCTGGGTCACGCCCAGGCTCTGTCGTAACCGGCCGCGACCGGGAGGTCCGTGGGGGGACGCACAATTGGCCTAGCGTCGTCCGGGTTAGGGAGGGCTTGGCCGGTAGGGATGTCCTTGTCTCATCGCGCACCAGCGACTCCTGTGGCGGGCCGGGTGCAGTGCGCGCTAACCAAGGTTTCAAGCTGCACGGTGTTTCCTCCAACATATTGGTGTGGCTGGCTTCCGGTTTGGATGGCGCTGTGTTAAGAAGCAGTGCGGCTTGGTTGGGTTGTGTATCGGAGGACGCATGACTTTCAACCTTCGTCTCTCCCGAGCCCGTAGGGGAGTTGTAGCGATGAGACAAGATAGTAGCTACTAAACAATTGAATACCACGAAATTGGGAAGAAAAAGGGGTAAAATAAAATAAAAAATAAACAATAAAATAAAAAACTTCATATAATATTTAGACAGTACATAGACTCTCTGACCACTGTGACTGATAGAAAACAGAGGA